>NC_142173.1:33122270-33221158 GCF_029865625.1 Vigna umbellata | reverse complement strand
CGAAGTGGAATAGAAGAAGAAGAAGAAGAACACAGAAGAAAAGAAGAAGTGGAAGAAGAACAAGAAGAATAAGAAGGAACGAACCGGCAGAAGAAGTAGAAGAAGCTGCAGAAGAAAGAAAGAAGAAGTGGAGAACAACAAGAAGAAGAAGAAGAAGAAGTGGAAGAAGAACAAAGAAGAACAAGAAGAAGTGGACGAAGAAGACGAAGTGGATGAAGTTGACGAAAGTGACGAAGACCGGACGAAATCGAGACGTGGACGAGTTGACGAAATGGACGAAATGGACGATGTGGAGGAATTGGAAGAAGTGAAGAAGTGGATGACGTGGAAGAAAGAAGAACAAGACAAGAAGAGGAAGAAAAGAACAAGAAGAACAAGAAGAAGAAGTGGAAGAAGGGAGAAGTGACGAACTAGACGAAGTCGACAAAACTAGACCAGTGGACGAAGCGACGAAGTGACGAGGGCCGAAGTGGACGAAGTGAAGAAGAAGAACGAGAAGAAGAACAAGAAGAACAAGAAGAAGTAGTGGAAGAAGAACAAGAAGAGGAAGTGGAAGAAGCGGACGAAGTGGACGAACTAGACGAACTCGAAGAAGTGGAAGAAGTGGACGAAGTTGACGAAGTGGACCAAATGGACGAAGTGAACGAACTAGACGAACTGGAAGAAATAGACAAAGTAGACGAAGTGGACGAAGCGGAAGAAGAAGAAGAAGAACAAGAAGAAGAAGAAGAAGAAGAAGAAGAAGAAGAAGAAGAAGAACTGGTTGAAGAACAAGAAGAAGAAGTGGAAGAAGTGGAAGAAGTGGAAGAAGTGGACGGAGTAGACAACGTGGACGAAGTGGACGAGGTGGACGAAGTGGACGAAGTGCATGAAGTGAACGAAGTTGACTTAGTGGACGAAGTTGACGAACAAGAAGAACATCAAGAAGAACAAGAACAACAAGAAGTAGTAGAAGAAGAACAAGAAGAAGAAGTGGAAGAAGTGGAGGAAGTGGACGAACTGGACGAACTAGACGAACTGGAAGAAGTGGACGAAGTTGACGAAGTTCACGAAGTGGACGAAGTGGAGGAAGAAGAAGAAGAACAAGAAAGAGAAGAACAAGCAGAAAAAGTGGAAGAAGAAAAAGAATAAGAAGTGGACGAAGTGAAGGAAGAAGAAGAAGAACAAGAATGAGAAGAACAAGAAGAAGAAGAAGAAGCAGAAAAAGTGGAAGAAGAAAAAGAGCAAGAAGTGGACGAAATGGACGAAGATGAAGAAGAAGAACAAGAAGAAAAAGAGGAAGAACAAGAAGAACAAGAAGAAGATGAAGAAGAAGAAGAAGAACAAGAAGAAGAAGTGGAAGAAGAAGTCGAAGAAGTGGGAGAAGTAGACGAAGTGGGAGAAGTAGACGAAGTGGAAGAAGTGGACGAAGTGGACGAAGTGGAGGAAGTGGACAAAATGGACGAAGTGGACGATGTGGACGAAGTGCAAGAACTGGAAGAAGTCGACGAAGTGGACGAACTAGACGAACTGGAACAAGTGGAAGAAGTGGACGAATTTGACGAATTTGACGAAGAGGACGAAGTGAACGAAGCGGACGAAGTTGACGAAGTGGACAAAGTGGACGATGTGGACGAAGTGCACGAAGTGGAAGAAGCAGAAGAACGAGAAGAACAAGAAGAAGAACATGAAGAAGTCGTGGAAGAAGAAGAAGAAGAAGAAGTGGAAGAAGTGGACGAAGTGGAATAAGAAGAAGAAGAAGAAGAAGAACCAGCAGAAGAAGAAGAAGAAGTGGAAGAAGAACAAGAAGAATAAGAAGAAGAATTGCAGAAGAAGTAGAAGAACCTGCAGAAGAAGAAGAAGAAGTGGAAGAAGAACAAGAAGAAGAAGAAGAAGAAGTGGAAGAAGAACAAGAAGAAGTGGACGAAGAAGACGAAGTGGATGAAGTTGACGAAGGGGACGAAGCGGACGAAATCGAGACGTGGACGAAGTTGACGAAATGGACGAAATGGACGATGTGGAGGAATTGGAAGAAGTGGAAGAAGTGGATGACGTGGAAGAAGAAGAACAAGATCAAGAACAAGAAGAAAAGAACAAGAAGAAGTAGTGGAAGAAGTGGACGAAGTGGGCAAACTAGACGAACTGGAAGAAGTGGATGAAGTGGACGAAGCTGAAGAAGGGGACGAAGTGGAAGAAGAAAGAGAAGAAGAACAAGAAGAAGTAGTGGAAGAAGAATAAGAAGAAGAAGTGGAAGAAGTGGACGAAATGGACGAAATGGACGAACTAGACGAACTGGAAGAAGTGGAAGATGTGGAAGAAGTGGACGAAGTGGATGAAGTGGACGATGTGGACGTTGTGGACGAAGTGTACAAAGTGGAAAAAGTGTACGAAGTGGACGAAGTGGACGAAGTGGACGAAGTGGACGAAGATGACGAAGTGGACGGAGTGGACGAAGTGGAAGAAGCGGAAGAAGAAGAAGAACCAGCAGAAGAAGAGGAAGAAGAAGAAGAAAAAGTGGAAGAAGAGCAAGAAGAAGAAGAAAAAGTGGAAGAAGAGCAAGAAGAACAAGAAGAATTGGAAGAAGTGGGAGAAGTGGAGGAAGTGGAAGAAGAAGAAGAAAACGAAGAAGAACCAGCAGAAGAAGAAGAACAAGAAGAATAAGAAGAACAAGAAGAAGAAGTGGAAGAAGTGGGAGAAGTTGACGAACTAGACGAAGTCGACAAAGTAGACCAAGTGGACGAAGCTGACGAAGTGGACGAAGGGGCCGAAGTGGACGAAGTGGAAGAGGAAGAACGAGAAGAAGAACAAGAAGAACAAGAAGAAGTAGTGGAAGAAGAATAAGAAGAGGAAGTGGAAGAAGCGGACGAAGTGGACGAACTAGACGAACTGGAAGAAGTGGAAGAAGTGGACGAAGTTGACGAAGTGGACCAAATGGACGAAGTGAACGAACTAGTCGAACTGGAAGAAATAGACAAAGTAGACGAAGTGGACGAAGCGGAAGAAGAAGAAGAAGAACAAGAAGAAGAAGAAGAAGAAGAAGAAGAAGAACTGGTTGAAGAACAAGAAGAAGAAGTGGAAGAAGTGGAAGAAGTGGACGGAGTAGACAACGTGGACGAAGTGGACGAGGTGGACGAAGTGGACGAAGTGCATGAAGTGAACGAAGTTGACTTAGTGGACGAAGTTGACGAACAAGAAGAACATCAAGAAGAACAAGAACAACAAGAAGTAGTAGAAGAAGAACAAGAAGAAGAAGTGGAAGAAGTGGAGGAAGTGGACGAACTGGACGAACTAGACGAACTGGAAGAAGTGGACGAAGTTGACGAAGTTCACGAAGTGGACGAAGTGGAGGAAGAAGAAGAAGAACAAGAAAGAGAAGAACAAGCAGAAAAAGTGGAAGAAGAAAAAGAATAAGAAGTGGACGAAGTGAAGGAAGAAGAAGAAGAACAAGAATGAGAAGAACAAGAAGAAGAAGAAGAAGCAGAAAAAGTGGAAGAAGAAAAAGAGCAAGAAGTGGACGAAATGGACGAAGATGAAGAAGAAGAACAAGAAGAAAAAGAGGAAGAACAAGAAGAACAAGAAGAAGATGAAGAAGAGGAAGAAGAACAAGAAGAAGAAGTGGAAGAAGAAGTCGAAGAAGTGGGAGAAGTAGACGAAGTGGGAGAAGTAGACGAAGTGGAAGAAGTGGACGAAGTGGACGAAGTGGAGGAAGTGGACAAAATGGACGAAGTGGACGATGTGGACGAAGTGCAAGAACTGGAAGAAGTCGACGAAGTGGACGAACTAGACGAACTGGAACAAGTGGAAGAAGTGGACGAATTTGACGAATTTGACGAAGAGGACGAAGTGAACGAAGCGGACGAAGTGGACAAAGTGGACGATGTGGACGAAGTGCACGAAGTGGAAGAAGCAGAAGAACGAGAAGAACAAGAAGAAGAACATGAAGAAGTCGTGGAAGAAGAAGAAGTGGAAGAAGTGGACGAAGTGGAATAAGAAGAAGAAGAAGAAGAAGAACCAGCAGAAGAAGTGGAAGAAGAACAAGAAGAATAAGAAGAAGAACCGGCAGAAGAAGTAGAAGAACCTGCAGAAGAAGAAGAAGAAGTGGAAGAAGAACAAGAAGAAGAAGAAGAAGAAGTGGAAGAAGAACAAGAAGAACAAGAAGAAGTGGACGAAGAAGACGAAGTGGATGAAGTTGACGAAGGGGACGAAGCGGACGAAATCGAGACGTGGACGAAGTTGACGAAATGGACGAAATGGACGATGTGGAGGAATTGGAAGAAGTGGAAGAAGTGGATGACGTGGAAGAAGAAGAACAAGATCAAGAACAAGAAGAAAAGAACAAGAAGAAGTAGTGGAAGAAGTGGACGAAGTGGGCAAACTAGACGAACTGGAAGAAGTGGATGAAGCGGACGAAGCTGACGAAGGGGACGAAGTGGAAGAAGAAAGAGAAGAAGAACAAGAAGAAGTAGTGGAAGAAGAATAAGAAGAAGAAGTGGAAGAAGTGGACGAAATGGACGAAATGGACGAACTAGACGAACTGGAAGAAGTGGAAGATGTGGAAGAAGTGGACGAAGTGGATGAAGTGGACGATGTGGACGTTGTGGACGAAGTGTACAAAGTGGAAAAAGTGTACGAAGTGGACGAAGTGGACGAAGTGGACGAAGTGGATGAAGATGACGAAGTGGACGGAGTGGACGAAGTGGAAGAAGCGGAAGAAGAAGAAGAACCAGCAGAAGAAGAGGAAGAAGAAGAAGAAAAAGTGGAAGAAGAGCAAGAAGAAGAAGAAAAAGTGGAAGAAGAGCAAGAAGAACAAGAAGAATTGGAAGAAGTGGGAGAAGTGGAGGAAGTGGAAGAAGAAGAAGAAAACGAAGAAGAACCAGCAGAAGAAGAAGAACAAGAAGAATAAGAAGAACAAGAAGAAGAAGTGGAAGAAGTGGGAGAAGTTGACGAACTAGACGAAGTCGACAAACTAGACCAAGTGGACGAAGCTGACGAAGTGGACGAAGGGGCCGAAGTGAACGAAGTGGAAGAAGAAGAACGAGAAGAAGAACAAGAAGAACAAGAAGAAGTAGTGGAAGAAGAATAAGAAGAGGAAGTGGAAGAAGCGGACGAAGTGGACGAACTAGACGAACTGGAAGAAGTGGAAGAAGTGGACGAAGTTGACGAAGTGGACCAAATGGACGAAGTGAACGAACTAGACGAACTGGAAGAAATAGACAAAGTAGACGAAGTGGACGAAGCGGAAGAAGAAGAAGAAGAAGAAGAAGAAGAAGAAGAAGAAGAAGAAGAAGAAGAAGAACTGGTTGAAGAACAAGAAGAAGAAGTGGAAGAAGTGGAAGAAGTGGACGGAGTAGACAACGTGGACGAAGTGGACGAGGTGGACGAAGTGGACGAAGTGCATGAAGTGAACGAAGTTGACTTAGTGGACGAAGTTGACGAACAAGAAGAACATCAAGAAGAACAAGAACAACAAGAAGTAGTAGAAGAAGAACAAGAAGAAGAAGTGGAAGAAGTGGAGGAAGTGGACGAACTGGACGAACTAGACGAACTGGAAGAAGTGGACGAAGTTGACGAAGTTCACGAAGTGGAGGAAGAAGAAGAAGAACAAGAAAGAGAAGAACAAGCAGAAAAAGTGGAAGAAGAAAAAGAATAAGAAGTGGACGAAGTGAAGGAAGAAGAAGAAGAACAAGAATGAGAAGAACAAGAAGAAGAAGAAGAAGCAGAAAAAGTGGAAGAAGAAAAAGAGCAAGAAGTGGACGAAATGGACGAAGATGAAGAAGAAGAACAAGAAGAAAAAGAGGAAGAACAAGAAGAACAAGAAGAAGATGAAGAAGAAGAAGAAGAACAAGAAGAAGAAGTGGAAGAAGAAGTCGAAGAAGTGGGAGAAGTAGACGAAGTGGGAGAAGTAGACGAAGTGGAAGAAGTGGACGAAGTGGACGAAGTGGAGGAAGTGGACAAAATGGACGAAGTGGACGATGTGGACGAAGTGCAAGAACTGGAAGAAGTCGACGAAGTGGACGAACTAGACGAACTGGAACAAGTGGAAGAAGGGGACGAATTTGACGAAGAGGACGAAGTGAACGAAGCGGACGAAGTTGACGAAGTGGACAAAGTGGACGATGTGGACGAAGTGCACGAAGTGGAAGAAGCAGAAGAACGAGAAGAACAAGAAGAAGAACATGAAGAAGTCGTGGAAGAAGAAGAAGAAGAAGAAGTGGAAGAAGTGGACGAAGTGGAATAAGAAGAAGAAGAAGAAGAACTAGCAGAAGAAGAAGAAGAAGTGGAAGAAGAATAAGAAGAAGAACCGGCAGAAGAAGTAGAAGAACCTGCAGAAGAACAAGAAGAAGTGGAAGAAGAACAAGAAGAAGAAGAAGAAGAAGTGGAAGAAGAACAAGAAGAACAAGAAGAAGTGGACGAAGAAGACGAAGTGGATGAAGTTGACGAAGGGGACGAAGCGGACGAAATCGAGACGTGGCCGAAGTTGACGAAATGGACGAAATGGACGATGTGGAGGAATTGGAAGAAGTGGAAGAAGTGGATGACGTGGAAGAAGAAGAACAAGATCAAGAACAAGAAGAAAAGAACAAGAAGAAGTAGTGGAAGAAGTGGACGAAGTGGGCAAACTAGACGAACTGGAAGAAGTGGATGAAGCGGACGAAGCTGACGAAGGGGACGAAGTGGAAGAAGAAAGAGAAGAAGAACAAGAACAAGTAGTGGAAGAAGAATAAGAAGAAGAAGTGGAAGAAGTGGACGAAATGGACGAAATGGACGAACTAGACGAACTGGAAGAAGTGGAAGATGTGGAAGAAGTGGACGAAGTGGATGAAGTGGACGATGTGGACGTTGTGGACGAAGTGTACAAAGTGGAAAACATGTACGAAGTGGACGAAGTGGACGAAGTGGACGAAGTGGACGAAGTGGACGAAGTGGACGAAGATGACGAAGTGGACGGAGTGGACGAAGTGGAAGAAGCGGAAGAAGAAGAAGAACCAGCAGAAGAAGAGGAAGAAGAAGAAGAAAAAGTGGAAGA
Source organism: Vigna umbellata (assembly GCF_029865625.1). Classification (NCBI taxonomy): domain Eukaryota; kingdom Viridiplantae; phylum Streptophyta; class Magnoliopsida; order Fabales; family Fabaceae; genus Vigna; species Vigna umbellata. The sequence continues at coordinate 33,214,152 of NC_142173.1, read as the reverse complement.
AGAGCAAGAAGAACAAGAAGAATTGGAAGAAGTGGGAGAAGTGGAGGAAGTGGAAGAAGAAGAAGAAAACGAAGAAGAACCAGCAGAAGAAGAAGAACAAGAAGAACAAGAAGAACAAGAAGAAGAAGTGGGAGAAGTAGGAGAAGTTGACGAACTAGACGAAGTCGACAAACTAGACCAAGTGGACGAAGCTGACGAAGTGGACGAAGGGGCCGAAGTCGACGAAGTGGAAGAAGAAGAACGGGAAGAAGAACGAGAAGAAGAACAAGAAGAAGTAGTGGAAGAAGAACAAGAAGAGGAAGTGGAAGAAGCGGACGAAGTGGACGAACTAGACGAACTGGAAGAAGTGGAAGAAGTGGACGAAGTTGACGAAGTGGACCAAATGGACGAAGTGAACGAACTAGACGAACTGGAAGAAATAGACAAAGTAGACGAAGTGGAAGAAGCGGAAGAAGAAGAAGAAGAACAACAAGAAGAAGAAGAAGAAGAAGATGAAGAACTGGTTGAAGAACAAGAAGAAGAAGTGGAAGAAGTGGAAGAAGTGGACGGAGTAGACAACATGGACGAAGTGGACGAGGTGGACGAAGTGGACGAAGTGCATGAAGTGAACGAAGTGGACTTAGTGGACGAAGTTAACGAAGAAGAAGATGAGGAAGAACAAGAAGAACATCAAGAAGAACAAGAACAACAAGAAGTAGTAGAAGAAGAACAAGAAGAAGAAGTGGAAGAAGTGGAGGAAGTGGACGAACTGGACGAACTAGACGAACTGGAAGAAGTGGACGAAGTTGACGAAGTGCACGAAGTGGACGAAGTGGAGGAAGAAGAAGAAGAACAAGAAAGAGAAGAACAAGCAGAAAAAGTGGAAGAAGAAAAAGAATAAGAAGTGGACGAAGTGAAGGAAGAAGAAGAAGAACAAGAATGAGAAGAACAAGAAGAAGAAGAAGAAGCAGAAAAAGTGGAAGAAGAAAAAGAGCAAGAAGTGGACGAAATGGACGAAGATGAAGAAGAAGAACAAGAAGAAAAAGAGGAAGAACAAGAAGAACAAGAAGAAGATGAAGAAGAAGAACAAGAAGAAGAAGAAGAAGAACAAGAAGAAGAAGTGGAAGAAGAAGTCGAAGAAGTGGGAGAAGTAGACGAAGTGGGAGAAGTAGACGAAGTGGAAGAAGTGGACGAAGTGGAGGAAGTGGACAAAATGGACGAAGTGGACGAAGGGGACGATGTGGACGAAGTGCAAGAACTGGAAGAAGTCGACGAAGTGGACGAACTAGACGAACTGGAACAAGTGGAAGAAGTGGACGAATTTGACGAATTTGACGAAGAGGACGAAGTGAACGAAGCGGACGAAGTTGACGAAGTGGACAAAGTGGACGATGTGGACGAAGTGGACGATGTGGACGAAGTGCACGAAGTGGAAGAAGCAGAAGAACGAGAAGAACAAGAAGAAGAACAAGAAGAAGTCGTGGAAGAAGAAGAAGAAGAAGAAGTGGAAGAAGTGGACGAAGTGGAATAAGAAGAAGAAGAAGAAGAAGAAGAACCAGCAGAAGAAGAAGAAGAAGTGGAAGAAGAACAAGAAGAATAAGAAGAAGAACCGGCAGAAGAAGTAGAAGAACCTGCAGAAGAAGAAGAAGAAGTGGAAGAAGAACAAGAAGAAGAAGAAGAAGAAGAAGTGGAAGAAGAACAAGAAGAACAAGAAGAACAAGAAGAAGTGGACGAAGAAGACGAAGTGGATGAAGTTGACGAAGGGGACGAAGCGGACGAAATCAAGACGTGGACGAAGTTGACGAAATGGATGAAATGGACGATGTGGAGGAATTGGAAGAAGTGGAAGAAGTGGATGACGTGGAAGAAGAAGAACAAGATCAAGAACAAGAAGAAAAGAACAAGAAGAAGTAGTGGAAGAAGTGGACGAAGGGGACAAACTAGACGAACTGGAAGAAGTGGATGAAGCGGACGAAGCTGACGAAGGGGACGAAGTGGAAGAAGAAAGAGAAGAAGAACAAGAAGAAGTAGTGGAAGAAGAATAAGAAGAAGAAGTGGAAGAAGTGGACGAAATGGACGAAATGGACGAACTAGACGAACTGGAAGAAGTGGAAGATGTGCAAGAAGTGGACGAAGTGGACGATGTGGACGTTGTGGACGAAGTGTACAAAGTGGAAAAAGTGTACGAAGTGGTCGAAGTGGACGAAGTGGACGAAGTGGACGAAGTGGACGAAGTGGACGAAGTGGACAAAGTGGACGAAGATGACGAAGTGGACGGAGTGGACGAAGTGGAAGAAGAGGAAGAAGAAGAAGAACCAGCAGAAGAAGAGGAAGAAGAAGAAGAAAAAGTGGAAGAAGAGCAAGAAGAACAAGAAGAATTGGAAGAAGTGGGAGAAGTGGAGGAAGTGGAAGAAGAAGAAGAAAATGAAGAAGAACCAGCAGAAGAAGAAGAACAAGAAGAACAAGAAGAACAAGAAGAAGAAGTGGGAGAAGTGGGAGAAGTTGACGAACTAGACGAAGTCGACAAACTAGACCAAGTGGACGAAGCTGACGAAGTGGACGAAGGGGCCGAAGTGGACGAAGTGGAAGAAGAAGAACGAGAAGAAGAACAAGAAGAAGTAGTGGAAGAAGAACAAGAAGAGGAAGTGGAAGAAGCGGACGAAGTGGACGAACTAGACGAACTGGAAGAAGTGGAAGAAGTGGACGAAGTTGACGAAGTGGACCAAATGGACGAAGTGAACGAACTAGACGAACTGGAAGAAATAGACAAAGTAGACGAAGTGGACGAAGCGGAAGAAGAAGAAGAAGAACAAGAAGAAGAAGAAGAAGAAGAAGAAGAAGAACTGGTTGAAGAACAAGAAGAAGAACTGGAAGAAGTGGAAGAAGTGGTCGGAGTAGACAACGTGGACGAAGTGGACGAGGTGGACGAAGTGGACGAAGTGCATGAAGTGAACGAAGTGGACTTAGTGGACGAAGTTGACGAAGAAGAAGATGAGGAAGAACAAGAAGAACATCAAGAAGAACAAGAACAACAAGAAGTAGTAGAAGAAGAACAAGAAGAAGAAGTGGAAGAAGTGGAGGAAGTGGACGAACTGGACGAACTGGACGAACTAGACGAACTGGAAGAAGTGGACGAAGTTGACGAAGTGCACGAAGTGGACGAAGTGGAGGAAGAAGAAGAAGAACAAGAAAGAGAAGAACAAGCAGAAAAAGTGGAACAAGAAAAAGAATAAGAAGTGGACGAAGTGAGGGAAGAAGAAGAAGAACAAGAATGAGAAGAACAAGAAGAAGAAGAAGAAGCAGAAAAAGTGGAAGAAGAAAAAGAGCAAGAAGTGGACGAAATGGACGAAGATGAAGAAGAAGAACAAGAAGAAAAAGAGGAAGAACAAGAAGAACAAGAAGAAGATGAAGAAGAAGAACAAGAAGAAGAAGAAGAAGAACAAGAAGAAGAAGTGGAAGAAGAAGTCGAAGAAGTGGGAGAAGTAGACGAAGTGGGAGAAGTAGACGAAGTGGAAGAAGTGGACGAAGTGGAGGAAGTAGACAAAATGGACGAAGTGGACGAAGGGGACGATGTGGACGAAGTGCAAGAACTGGAAGAAGTCGACGAAGTGGACGAACTAGACAAACTGGAACAAGTGGAAGAAGTGGACGAATTTGACGAATTTGACGAAGAGGACGAAGTGAACGAAGCGGACGAAGTTGACGAAGTGGACAAAGTGGACGATGTGGACGAAGTGCACGAAGTGGAAGAAGCAGAAGAACGAGAAGAACAAGAAGAAGAACATGAAGAAGTCGTGGAAGAAGAAGAAGAAGAAGAAGTGGAAGAAGTGGAATAAGAAGAAGAAGAAGAAGAAGAACTAGCAGAAGAAGAAGAAGAAGTGGAAGAAGAACAAGAAGAATAAGAAGAAGAACCGGCAGAAGAAGTAGAAGAACCTGCAGAAGAACAAGAAGAAGTGGAAGAAGAACAAGAAGAAGAAGAAGAAGAAGTGGAAGAAGAACAAGAAGAACAAGAAGAAGTGGACGAAGAAGACGAAGTGGATGAAGTTGACGAAGGGGACGAAGCGGACGAAATCGAGACGTGGACGAAGTTGACGAAATGGACGAAATGGACGATGTGGAGGAATTGGAAGAAGTGGAAGAAGTGGATGACGTGGAAGAAGAAGAACAAGATCAAGAACAAGAAGAAAAGAACAAGAAGAAGTAGTGGAAGAAGTGGACGAAGTGGACAAACTAGACGAATTGGAAGAAGTGGATGAAGCGGACGAAGCTGACGAAGGGGACGAAGTGGAAGAAGAAAGAGAAGAAGAACAAGAAGAAGTAGTGGAAGAAGAATAAGAAGAAGAAGTGGAAGAAGTGGACGAAATGGACGAAATGGACGAACTAGACGAACTGGAAGAAGTGGAAGATGTGGAAGAAGTGGACGAAGTGGATGAAGAGGACGATGTGGACGTTGTGGACGAAGTGTACAAAGTGGAAAAAGTGTACGAAGTGGACGAAGTGGACGAAGTGGACGAAGTGGACGAAGTGGACGAAGTGGACGAAGTGGACGAAGTGGACGAAGTGGTAGAAGTGGACGAAGTTGACGAAGATGACGAAGTGGAGGGAGTGGACGAAGTGGAAGAAGAGGAAGAAGAAGAAGAACCAGCAGAAGAAGAGGAAGAAGAAGAAGAAAAAGTGGAAGAAGAGCAAGAAGAACAAGAAGAATTGGAAGAAGTGGGAGAAGTGGAGGAAGTGGAAGAAGAAGAAGAAAATGAAGAAGAACCAGCAGAAGAAGAAGAACAAGAAGAACAAGAAGAACAAGAAGAAGAAGTGGGAGAAGTGGGAGAAGTTGACGAACTAGACGAAGTCGACAAACTAGACCAAGTGGACGAAGCTGACGAAGTGGACGAAGGGGCCGAAGTGGACGAAGTGGAAGAAGAAGAACGAGAAGGAGAACAAGAAGAAGTAGTGGAAGAAGAACAAGAAAAGGAAGTGGAAGAAGCGGACGAAGTGGACGAACTAGACGAACTGGAAGAAGTGGAAGAAGTGGACGAAGTTGACGAAGTGGACCAAATGGACGAAGTGAACGAACTAGACGAACTGGAAGAAATAGACAAAGTAGACGAAGTGGACGAAGCGGAAGAAGAAGAAGAAGAACAAGAAGAAGAAGAAGAAGAAGAAGAAGTGGAAGAAGTGGAGGAAGTGGACGAACTGGACGAACTAGACGAACTGGAAAAAGTGGACGAAGTTGACGAAGTGCACGAAGTGGACGAAGTGGAGGAAGAAGAAGAAGAACAAGAAAGAGAAGAACAAGCAGAAAAAGTGGAAGAAGAAAAAGAATAAGAAGTGGACGAAGTGAAGGAAGAAGAAGAAGAACAAGAATGAGAAGAACAAGAAGAAGAAGAAGAAGCAGAAAAAGTGGAAGAAGAAAAAGAGCAAGAAGTGGACGAAATGGACGAAGATGAAAAAGAAGAACAAGAAGAAAAAGAGGAAGAACAAGAAGAACAAGAAGAAGATGAAGAAGAAGAACAAGAAGAAGAAGAAGAAGAACAAGAAGAAGAAGTGGAAGAAGAAGTCGAAGAAGTGGGAGAAGTAGACGAAGTGGGAGAAGTAGACGAAGTGGAAGAAGTGGACGAAGTGAAGTGGACGAAGTGGACGAAGTGGACGAAGTGGAGGAAGTGGACAAAATGGACGAAGTGGACGAAGGGGACGATGTGGACGAAGTGCAAGAACTGGAAGAAGTCGACGAAGTGGACGAACTAGACGAACTGGAACAAGTGGAAGAAGTGGACGAATTTGACGAATTTGACGAAGAGGACGAAGTGAACGAAGCGGACGAAGTTGACGAAGTGGACAAAGTGGACGAAGTGCACGAAGTGGAAGAAGCAGAAGAACGAGAAGAACATGAAGAAGTCGTGGAAGAAGAAGAAGAAGAAGAAGTGGAAGAAGTGGACGAAGTGGAATAAGAAGAAGAAGAAGAAGAAGAACCAGCAGAAGAAGAAGAAGAAGTGGAAGAAGAACAAGAAGAATAAGAAGAAGAACCGGCAGAAGAAGTAGAAGAACCTGAAGAAGAAGAAGAAGAAGTGGAAGAAGAACAAGAAAAAAATCAACAGAAGAAGAAGTGGAAGAAGAACAAGAAGAAGAAGAAGACCAAGAAGAAGTGGAAGGAGTGGGAGAAGTGGACGAAGAAGACGAAGTGGATGAAGTTGACGAAGGGGACGAAGCGGACGAAATCGAGACGTGGACGAAGTTGACGAAATGGACGAAATGGACGATGTGGAGGAATTGGAAGAAGTGGAAGAAGTGGATGACGTGGAAGAAGAAGAACAACATCAAGAACAAGAAGAAGAACAAGAAGAAGTAGTGGAAGAAGTGGACAAACTAGACGAACTGGAAGAAGTGGATGAAGTGGACAAAGCTGACGAAGGGGACGAAGTGGACGAAGTGGAAGAAGAAAGAGAAGAAGAACAAGAAGAACAAGAAGAAGTAGTGGAAGAAGAACAAGAAGAAGAAGTGGAAGAAGTGGACGAAATGGACGAAGTGGACGAACTAGACGAACTGGAAGAAGTGGAAGATGTGGAAGATGTGGAAGAAGTGTACGAAGTAGACGAAGTGGACGAAGTGGACGATGTGGACGTTGTGGACGAAGTGCACAAAGTGGAAAATGTGTATGAAGTGGATGAAGTGGACGAAGTGGACGAAGGTGACGAAGTGGACGAAGTGGACGATGTGGAAGAAGAGGAAGAAGAAGAAGAACCAGGAGAAGAAGAAGAAGAAGAAGAAGAAGTGGAAGAAGAGCAAGAAGAACAAGAAGAATTGGAAGAAGTGGGAGAAGTGGAAGAAGAAGAAGAAAACGAAGAAGAACCAGCAGAGGAAGAAGAACAAGTGGAAGAAGAACAAGAAGAACAAGAAGAAGAAGTGGGAGAAGTGGGAGAAGTTGTCGAACTAGACGAAGTGGACGAAGTCGACGAACTAGACCAAGTGGACGAAGCTGACGAAGTGGACGAAGCGGCCGAAGTAGACGAAGTGGAAGAAGAAGAACGAGAAGAAGAAAGAGAAGAAGAACAAGAAGAACAAGAAGAAGTAGTGGAAGAAGAACAAGAAGAGGAAGTGGAAGAAGCGGACGAAGTGGACGAACTAGACGAACTGAAGAAGTGGAAGAAGTGGACGAAGTTGACGAAGTGGACGAAGTGGACGAAATGGACAAAGTGGACGAAGTGGATGAAGTGGACGAAGTTGATGAAGTGGACGAAATGGACGAAGTGGACGAACTGGAAGAAGTAGACAAAGTAGACGAAGTGGACTAAGCGGAAGAAGAAGAAGAAGAAGAACAAGAAGAAGAAGAAGAAGAAGAAGAAGGACAAGAAGAAGAACTGGTTGAAGAACAAGAAGAAGAAGCGGAAGAAGTGGGAAAAGTGGACGGAGTAGACAACGTGGACGAAGTGGACGAGGTGGACGAAGTGCATGAAGTGAACGAAGTGGACTTAGTGGACGAAGTTGACAAAGAAGAAGAAGAGGAAGAACAAGAAGAACATCAAGAAGAACAAGAACAACAATAAGTAGTAGAAGAAGAACAAGAAGAAGAAGTGGAAGAAGTGGACGAAGTGGACGAACTGGACGAACTAGACGAACTAGAAGAAGTGGAAGAAGTGGACGAAGTTGAGGAAGTGAACGAAATGGACGAAGTGGAGGAAGAAGAAGAAGAACAAGAAAGAGAAGAACAAGCAGAAAAAGTGGAAGAAGAAAAAGAATAAGAAGTGGACGAAGATGAAGAAGAAGACCAAGAAGAAAAAGACGAAGAAGAAGAAGCAGAAGAACAAGAAGGAGAAGTGGAAGAAGTGGGAGAAGTAGACGAAGTAGGAGAAGTACACGAAGTGGACGAAGTGGAAGAAGTGGACGAAGTGGAGGAAGTGGAGGAAGTGAACGAAATAGACGAAGTGGACGAAGGGGACGATGTGGACGAAGTGCAAGAACTGGAAGAAGTGGACGAAGTGGACGAACTAGACGAACTGGAACAAGTGGAAGAAGTGGACGAAGTTGACGAAGTTTGCGAAGTGGACGAAGTTGACGAAGTGGATGAAGTGGACGATATGGACGAAGTGCACGAAGTGGAAGAAGCAGAAGAACGAGAAGAAGAACGAGAAGAACAAGAAGAAGAACCAGAAGAAGTAGTTGAAGAAGAACAAGATGAAAAAGTGGACGAAGTGGAAGAACAAGAAGAAGAAGAAGAAGAACCAACAGAAGAAGAAGAACAAGTGGAAGAAGAACAAGAAGAACAAGAAGAAGAACCAGCAGAAGAAGAAGAAGAAGTGGAAGAAGAACAAGAAGAACAAGAAGAAGAACCAGCAGAAGAAGAAGAAGAAGTGGAAGAAGAACAAGAAGAACAAGAAGAAGAAGTGGAAGAAGTGGGAGAAGTCGAAGAAGTGGATGAAGTGGACGAAGGGGACGAAGTGGACGAAATCGAGACGTGGACGAAGTTGAAGAAGTGGACGAAATGGACGAAGTGGACGAATTGGAAGAAGTGGAAGAAGTGGACGAAGTGGAAGAAGAAGAACAACAACAAGAACAAGAAGAAGAACAAGAAGAAGTAGTGGAAGAAGAAAAAGAAGAAGAAGTGGACGAAGTAGAGGACGTGGACGAGTGGAAGAAATGGACGAAGTGGACGAAGTAGACGAAGTGGACGAAGTCGACGAAGTGGACGACGTGGACGAAATGGACGAAGTGGATGAAGTAGACGAAGTGGACGAAGTGGACGAAGTTGACGAAGTACACGAAGTTGACGAAGTACACAAAGTGGACGAAGTTGACGAAGTGGACGAAGTGGACAAACTAGACGAACTGGAAAAAGTGGACAAAGTTGACGAAGTGGACGAAGCTGACGAAGGGGACGAAGTGGAAGAAGAAAAAGAAGAAGAAAAGAAGAACAAGAAGAACAAGAAGAAGTAGTGGAAGAAGAACAAGAAGAAGAAGTGGAAGAAGTGGACGAAATGGACAAAGTGGACGAACTGGACGAACTACACAATCTGAAAGAAGTGGACGAAGTAGACGAAGTGGAAGAAGTGGAAGAAGAAGAAGAACGACAAGAAGAAGAACAAGAACAAGAACTAGAAGAAGAACTGGTTGAAGAACAAGAAGAAGAAGTGGAAGAAGTGGGAGAAGTGGACGAAGTGGACGACATGGACGAGGTGGACGAAGTGGACGAAGTGGACGAAGTGGGCGAAGTGGACTTAGTGGACGAAGAAGAAGAAGAGGAAGAACATGAAGAACATGAAGAAAAAGTAGAAGAACAAGAAGAAGTAGTAGAAGAAAAACAAGAAGAAGAAGTGGAAGAAGTGGTGGAAGTGGTCGAACTGGACGAACTAGACGAACTGGAAGAAGTGGACGAAGTTGACGAAGTGGACGAAGTCGAGGAAGAAGAAAAAGCACAAGAAGTGGACGAAGTGGACGAAGATGAAGACGAAGAACAAGAAGAAAAAGAGGAAGAAGAAGAAGAAGAAGAACAAGAAGAACAAGAAGAAGAAGTGGAAGAAAAAGTGGAAGAAGTGGGAGAAGTAGACGAAGTGGGTGAAGTAGACGAAGAGGACGAACTAGACGAACTGGAACAAGTGGAATAAGTGGACAAAGTTGACGAAGTGGACGATGTGGACGAAGTGGACGAAGTTGACGATGTGGTTGAAGTGGACGATATGGACGAAGTGCACGAAGTGGAAGAAGCAGAAGAACGAGAAGAAGAACGAGAAGAACAAGAAGAAGAACCAGAAGAAGTAGTTGAAGAAGAACAAGATGAAAAAGTGGACGAAGTGGAAGAACAAGAAGAAGAAGAAGAAGAACCAACAGAAGAAGAAGAACAAGTGGAAGAAGAACAAGAAGAACAAGAAGAAGAACCAGCAGAAGAAGAAGAAGAAGTGGAAGAAGAACAAGAAGAACAAGAAGAAGAAGTGGAAGAAGTGGGAGAAGTGGAAGAAGTGGATGAAGTGGACGAAGGGGACGAAGTGGACGAAATCGAGACGTGGACGAAGTTGAAGAAGTGGACGAAATGGACGAAGTGGACGAATTGGAAGAAGTGGAAGAAGTGGACGAAGTGGAAGAAGAAGAACAACAACAAGAACAAGAAGAAGAACAAGAAGAAGTAGTGGAAGAAGAAAAAGAAGAAGAAGTGGACGAAGTAGAGGACGTGGACGAGTGGAAGAAATGGACGAAGTGGACGAAGTAGACGAAGTGGACGAAGTCGACGAAGTGGACGACGTGGACGAAATGGACGAAGTGGATGAAGTAGACGAAGTGGACGAAGTGGACGAAGTTGACGAAGTACACGAAGTTGACGAAGTACACAAAGTGGACGAAGTTGACGAAGTGGACGAAGTGGACAAACTAGACGAACTGGAAAAAGTGGACAAAGTTGACGAAGTGGACGAAGCTGACGAAGGGGACGAAGTGGAAGAAGAAAAAGAAGAAGAGAAGAAGAACAAGAAGAACAAGAAGAAGTAGTGGAAGAAGAACAAGAAGAAGAAGTGGAAGAAGTGGACGAAATGGACAAAGTGGACGAACTGGACGAACTACACAATCTGAAAGAAGTGGACGAAGTAGACGAAGTGGAAGAAGTGGAAGAAGAAGAAGAACGACAAGAAGAAGAAGAAGAACAAGAACTAGAAGAAGAACTGGTTGAAGAACAAGAGGAAGAAGTGGAAGAAGTGGGAGAAGTGGACAAAGTGGACGACATGGACGAGGTGGACGAAGTGGACGAAGTGGACGAAGTGGGCGAAGTGGACTTAGTGGACGAAGAAGAAGAAGAGGAAGAACATGAAGAACATGAAGAAAAAGTAGAAGAACAAGAAGAAGTAGTAGAAGAAAAACAAGAAGAAGAAGTGGAAGAAGTGGTGGAAGTGGTCGAACTGGACGAACTAGACGAACTGGAAGAAGTGGACGAAGTTGACGAAGTGGACGAAGTGGAGGAAGAAGAAGAAGAACAAGAAAGAGAAGAACAAGAAGAAGAAGAAGAAGCAGAAAAAGTGGAAGAAGAAAAAGCACAAGAAGTGGACGAAGTGGACGAAGATGAAGACGAAGAACAAGAAGAAAAAGAGGAAGAAGAAGAAGAACAAGAAGAAGAAGAACAAGAACAAGAACAAGAAGAACAAGAAGAAGAACAAGAAGAAGAAGTGGAACAAAAAGTGGAAGAAGTGGGAGAAGTAGACGAAGTGGGTGAAGTAGACGAAGAGGACGAACTAGACGAACTGGAACAAGTGGAATAAGTGGACAAAGTTGACGAAGTGGACGATGTGGACGAAGTGGACGAAGTTGACGATGTGGTTGAAGTGCACGAAGTGGAAGAAGCAAAAGAACGAGAAGAACAAGAAGAAGAACATGAAGAAGTCGTGGAAGAAGAACAACAAGAAGAAGTGGAATAAGTGGACGAAGTGGAATAAGAAGAAGAAGAAGAACCTGCAGAAGAAGAAGAAGAAGTGGAAGAAGAACAAGAAGAACAAGAAGAACAAGAAGAAGAACCAGCAGATGAAGTAGAAGAACCTGCAGAAGAAGAAGAAGAAGTGGAAGAAGAACAAGAAGAAGAACCAGCAGAAGAAGAAGAAGAAGAAGTGGAAGAAGAACAAGAAGAACAAGAAGAAGTGGAAGGTGTGGGAGAAGTGGACGAAAAAGACGAAGTGGATGAAGTTGACGAAGGGGACGAAGTGGACGAAATCGAGAGTGGACGAAGTTGACGAAATGGACGAAATGGACGAAATGGACGAATTAGAAGAAGTGGAAGAAGTGGACGACGTGGAAGAAGAAGAACAACATGAAGAACAAGAAGAAGAACAAGAAGAAGTAGTGGAAGAAGAAAAAGAAGAAGAAGTGGAAGAAGTGGACGAAGTAGACGACGTGGACGAAGTGGAAGAAGTGGACGAAGTCGACGAAGTGGACGACGTGGACGAAATGGACGAAGAGGACGAAGTTGACGAAGTAGACGAAGTGGACGAAGTGGACGAAGTGGACGAAGTTGACGAAGCGAACGAAGTGGACAAAGTGGACGAAGTGGAGGAAGAAGAAGAAGAACAAGAAAGAGAAGAACAAGAAGAAGAGCAAGCAGAAAAAGTGGAAGAAGAAAAAGAATAAGAAGTGGACAATGTGGACGAAGATGAAGAAGAAGAAAAACAAGAACAAGAGGAAGAAGAACAAGAAGAAGAAGCAGAAGAACAAGAAGAAGAAGAAGAAGAAGAAGTGGAAGAAGTGGGAGAAGTAGACGAAGTGGGAGAAGTAGACGAAGTGGACGAAGCGAAAGAAGTCGACGAAGTGGAGGAAGTGGAGGAAGTGGACGAAATAGACGAAGTGGACGAAGGGGACGATGTGGACGAAGTGCAAGAACTGGAAGTGGACGAAGTGGTAGAACTAGACAAACTGGAAGTGGACGAAGTGGTAGAACTAGACGAACTGGAACAAGTGGAAGAAGTGGACGATGTGGACGAAGTTTGCGAAGTGGACGAAGTGCACGAAATTGACGAAGTGGACGAAGTGGACGATGTGGACGAAGTGCACGAAGTGGAACAAGCAGAAGAACGAGAGAAGAAGAACGAGAAGAACCAGAAGAAGAAGTAGTTGAAGAACAAGAAGAAGAAGTGGAAGAAGTGGACGAAGTGGAAGAAGAAGAAGAAGAACCAGCAAAAGAAGAAGAAGAAGTGGAAGAAGAACAAAAAGAACAAGAATAAGTATCAGCAGAAGAAGACGAAGAAGTGGAAGAAGAACAAGAAGAACAAGAACTAGAACCAGCTGAAGAAGAAGAAGAAGTGGGAGAAGAACAAGAAGAACTAGAAAAAGAAGTGGAAGAAGTGGGAGAAGTGGATGAAGTGGACGAAGGGGACGAAGGGGACGAAGTGGACGAAATCGAGACGTGGACGAAATTGAAGAAGTGGACGAAATGTACGAAGTGGACGAATTGGAGGAAGTGGAAGAAGTGGACGAAGTGGAAGAAGAAGAAGAATAACAAGAACAAGAAGAAGAACAAGAAGAAGTAGTGGAAGAAGAAAAAGAAGAAGAAGTGGAAGAAGTGGACGAAGTAGACGACGTGGACGAAGTGGAAGAAGTGGACGAAGTCGACGAAGTGGACGACGTGGACAAAATGGACGAAGTGGATGAAGTAGACGAAGTGGACGAAGTGGACGAACTTGACGAAGTAGACGAAGTGGGCGAAGTTGACGAAGTGGAGGAAGTGGAGAAACTAGACGAACTGAAAGAAGTGGACGAAGTTGACGAAGTGGACGAAGCTAACGAAGGGGACGAAGTGGACCAAGTGAAAGAAGAAAGAGAAGAAGAACAAGAAGAACACGAGGAAGTAGTGGAAGAAGAGAAAGAAGAAGTGGACGAAATGGACGAAGTGGACGAAGTGGACGAAGTGGACGAACTGGACGAACTGGACGAACTGGACGAAGTGGACGAACTACACGAACTGACAGAAGTGGATGAAATACACAAAGTGGACGATGTGGAAGAAGAAGAAGAACAAGAAGAAGAACTGGTTAAAGAACAAGAAGAAGAAGTGGAAGAAGTGGGAGAAGTGGACGGAGTGGACGAGGTGGACGAGGTGGACGAAGTGAACGAAGTGGACGAAGTGGACTTAGTTGACGAAGTGGACGAAGAAGAAAAAGAGGAAGAACAAGAAGAAGTAGTAGAAGAAGAACAAGAAGAAGAGCAAGAAGAACAAGAAGAAGAAGTAGAAGAAGAACAAGAAGAAGTAGTAGAAGAAGAACAAGAACAAGAAGTGGAAGAAGTGGAGGAAGTGGACGAACTGGATGAACTAGACGAACTGGAAGAAGTGGAAGAAGTGGACGAAGTTGACGAAGTTGACGAAGTGGACGAAGTGGACGAAGTGGAGGAAGAAGAAGAAGAAAACGAAAGGGAAGAATAAGAAGAAGAAGAAGAAGAAGAAGCAGAAAAAGTGGAAGAAGAAGAAGAAGAAAAAGAAGAACAAGAAGAAGAACAAGAAGAAGAAGTGGAAGAAGAAGTGGAAGAAGTGGGAGAAGTAGACGAAGTGGGAGAAGTGGACGAAGTGGAAGAAGTGGACGAAGTGGACGAAGTGAAGTGGACGAAGTGGACGAAATGGACGAAGTGGACGAAGGGGACGATGTGGACGAAGTGCAAGAACTGGAAGCAGTGGACGAAGTGGACGAACTAGACGAACTGGAACAAGTGGAAGAAGTGGACGAAGTTGACGAAGTGGACGAAGAGGACGAGGTGGACGAAGTGAACGAAGTGGATGAAGTTGACGAAGTGGACGAAGTGGACGATGTGGACGAAGTGCACGAAATGGAAGAAGCAGAAGAACGAGAAGAACAAGAAGAAGAGCATGAAGAAGTAGTGGAAGAAGAACAAGAAGAAGAAGTGGAATAAGTGGAATAAGAAGAAGAAGAAGAAGAAGAAGAACCAACAGAAGAAGAAGAAGAAGAAGAAGTGGAAGAAGAACAACAAGAAGAACCAGCAGAAGAAGAAGAAGAAGTGGAAGAAGAACAAGAAGAAGAACCAGCAGAAGAGGAAGAAGAAGAAGTGGAAGAAGAACAAGAAGAACAAGAAGAAGTGGAAGGAGTGGGAGAAGTGGACGAAGAAGACGAAGTGGATGAAGTTGACGAAGGCGACGAAGTGGACGAAATCGAGACGTGGACGAATTGGACGAAATGGACGAAGTCGACAAATTGGAAGAAGTGGAAGAAATGGACGACGTGGAAGAAGAACAACAACATCAAGAACAAGAAGAAGTAGTGGAAGAAGAAAAAGAAGAAGAAGTGGAAGAAGTGGACGAAGTAGACGACGTGGACGAAGTGGAAGAAGTGGACGAAGTCGACGAACTGGACGACATGGACAAAATAGACGAAGTAGACGAAGTGGACGAAGTTGAAGAAGTAGACGAAGTGGACGAAGTTGACGAAGTGGACGAAGTGGACGTAGTGGAGGAAGAAGAAGAAGAACAAGAAAGAGAAGAACAAGAAGAAGAACAAGCAGAAAAAGTGGAAGAAGAAAAAGAATTAGAAGTGGATGAAGTGGACGAAGATGAAGAAGAAGAACAAGAAGAAAAAGAGGAAGAAGAACAAGAACAAGAAGAAGTGGGAGAAGTAGACGAAGTGGGAGAAGTGGACGAAGTGGAGGAAGTGGACGAAGTAGAGAAAGTGGAGGAAGTGGACGAAATAGACGAAGTGGACGAAGGGGACGATGTGGACGAAGTGCAAGAACTGGAAGAAGTGGACGAACTAGATGAACTGGAACAAGTGGAAGAAGTGTACGAAGTTGACGAAGTTGACGAAGTTTGCGAAGTGGACGAAGTGAACGAAGTGGACGAAGTTGACGAAGTGGATGAAGTGGACGATGTGGACGAAGTGCACAAAGTGGAAGAAGTAGAAGAACGAGAAGAACAAGAAGAAGAACCAGAAGAAGTAGTAGAAGAAGAACAAGAAGAAGAAGTGGAAGAAGTGGATGAAGTGGAAGAAGGAGAAGAAGAAGAAGAAGAAGAAGAAGAAGAAGAAGAACCAGCAGAAGAAGAAGAAGAACCAGCAGAAGAAGAAGAAGAAGTGGAAGAAGAACAAGAAGAAGAACCAGCAGAAGATGAAGAAGAAGTTGAAGAAGAACAAGAAGAACAAGAAGAAGAAGTGGAATAAGTGGGAGACGTGGACGAAGTGGAGGAAGTGGACGAAGGGGACGAAGGGGTCGAAGTGGACGAAATCGAGACGTGGACGAAGTTGAAGAAGTGGACGAAATGGACGAAGTGGGCGAACTAGACGAACTGGAAGAAGTGGAAGAAGTGGACGAAGTTGACGAAGTGGACCAAATGGACGAAGTGAACGAACTAGACGAACTGGAAGAAATAGACAAAGTAGACGAAGTGGACGAAGCGGAAGATGAAGAAGAAGAACAAGAAGAAGAAGAAGAAGAAGAAGAACAAGAAAAACAAGAAGAAGAAGTGGAAGAAGTGGACGGAGTAGACAACGTGGACGAAGTGGACGAGGTGGACGAAGTGGACGAAGTGCATGAAGTGAACGAAGTGGACTTAGTGGACGAAGTTGACGAAGAAGAAGATGAGGAAGAACAAGAAGAACATCAAGAAGAACAAGAACAACAAGAAGTAGTAGAAGAAGAACAAGAAGAAGAAGTGGAAGAAGTGGAGGAAGTGGACGAACTGGACGAACTAGACGAACTGGAAGAAGTGGACGAAGTTGACGAAGTGCAGGAAGTGGACGAAGTGGAGGAAGAAGAAGAAGAACAAGAAAGAGAAGAACAAGCAGAAAAAGTGGAAGAAGAAAAAGAATAAGAAGTGGACGAAGTGAAGGAAGAAGAAGAAGAACAAGAATGAGAAGAACAAGAAGAAGAAGAAGAAGCAGAAAAAGTGGAAGAAGAAAAAGAGCAAGAAGTGGACGAAATGGACGAAGATGAAGAAGAAGAACAAGAAGAAAATGAGGAAGAACAAGAAGAACAAGAAGAAGATGAAGAAGAAGAACAAGAAGAAGAAGAAGAAGAACAAGAAGAAGAAGTGGAAGAAGAAGTCGAAGAAGTGGGAGAAGTAGACGAAGTGGGAGAAGTAGACGAAGTGGACGAAGTGGAGGAAGTGGACAAAATGGACGAAGTGGACGAAGGGGACGATGTGGACGAAGTGCAAGAACTGGAAGAAGTCGACGAAGTGGACGAACTAGACGAACTGGAACAAGTGGAAGAAGTGGACGAATTTGACGAATTTGACGAAGAGGACGAAGTGAACGAAGCGGACGAAGTTGACGAAGTGGACAAAGTGGACGATGTGGACGAAGTGGAAGAAGCAGAAGAACGAGAAGAACAAGAAGAAGAACATGAAGAAGTCGTGGAAGAAGAAGAAGAAGAAGAAGTGGAAGAAGTGGACGAAGTGGAATAAGAAGAAGAAGAAGAAGAAGAACTAGCAGAAGAAGAAGAAGAAGTGGAAGAAGAACAAGAAGAATAAGAAGAAGAACCGGCAGAAGAAGTAGAAGAACCTGCAGAAGAAGAAGAAGAAGTGGAAGAAGAACAAGAAGAAGAAGAAGAAGAAGTGGAAGAAGAACAAGATGAACAAGAAGAAGTGGACGAAGAAGACGAAGTGGATGAAGTTGACGAAGGGGACGAAGCGGACGAAATCGAGACGTGGACGAAGTTGACGAAATGGACGAAATGGACGATGTGGAGGAATTGGAAGAAGTGGAAGAAGTGGATGACGTGGAAGAAGAAGAACAAGATCAAGAACAAGAAGAAAAGAACAAGAAGAAGTAGTGGAAGAAGTGGACGAAGTGGACAAACTAGACGAACTGGAAGAAGTGGATGAAGCGGACGAAGCTGACGAAGGGGACGAAGTGGAAGAAGAAAGAGAAGAAGAACAAGAAGAAGTAGTGGAAGAAGAATAAGAAGAAGAAGTGGAAGAAGTGGACGAAATGGACGAACTAGACGAACTGGAAGAAGTGGAAGATGTGGAAGAAGTGGACGAAGTGGATGAAGTGGACGATGTGGACGTTGTGGACGAAGTGTACAAAGTGGAAAAAGTGTACGAAGTGGACGAAGTGGACGAAGTGGACGAAGTGGACGAAGTGGACGAAGATGACGAAGTGGACGGAGTGGACGAAGTGGAAGAAGCGGAAGAAGAAGAAGAACCAGCAGAAGAAGAGGAAGAAGAAGAATAAAAAGTGGAAGAAGAGCAAGAAGAACAAGAAGAATTGGAAGAAGTGGGAGAAGTGGAGGAAGTGGAAGAAGAAGAAGAAAACGAAGAAGAACCAGCAGAAGAAGAAGAACAAGAAGAACAAGAAGAACAAGAAGAAGAAGTGGGAGAAGTGGGAGAAGTTGACGAACTAGACGAAGTCGACAAACTAGACCAAGTGGACGAAGCTGACGAAGTGGACGAAGGGGCCGAAGTGGACGAAGTGGAAGAAGAAGAACGAGAAGAAGAACAAGAAGAAGTAGTGGAAGAAGAACAAGAAGAGGAAGTGGAAGAAGCGGACGAAGTGGACGAACTAGACGAACTGGAAGAAGTGGAAGAAGTGGACGAAGTTGACGAAGTGGACCAAATGGACGAAGTGAACGAACTAGACGAACTGGAAGAAATAGACAAAGTAGACGAAGTGGATGAAGCGGAAGAAGAAGAAGAAGAACAAGAAGAAGAAGAAGAAGAAGAAGAAGAAGTGGTTGAAGAACAAGAAGAAGAAGTGGAAGAAGTGGACGGAGTAGACAACGTGGACGAAGTGGACGAGGTGGACGAAGTGGACGAAGTGCATGAAGTGAACGAAGTGGACTTAGTGGACGAAGTTGACGAAGAAGAAGATGAGGAAGAAAAGGAAGAACATCAAGAAGAACAAGAACAACAAGAAGTAGTAGAAGAAGAACAAGAAGAAGAAGTGGAAGAAGTGGAGGAAGTGGACGAACTGGACGAACTAGACGAACTGGAAGAAGTGGACGAAGTTGACGAAGTGCACGAAGTGGACGAAGTGCACGAAGTGGACGAAGTGGAGGAAGAAGAAGAAGAACAAGAAAGAGAAGAACAAGCAGAAAAAGTGGAAGAAGAAAAAGAATAAGAAGTGGACGAAGTGAAGGAAGAAGAAGAAGAACAAGAATGAGAAGAACAAGAAGAAGAAGAAGAAGCAGAAAAAGTGGAAGAAGAAAAAGAGCAAGAAGTGGACGAAATGGACGAAGATGAAAAAGAAGAACAAGAAGAAAAAGAGGAAGAACAAGAAGAACAAGAAGAAGATGAAGAAGAAGAAGAAGAAGAAGAAGAAGAAGAACAAGAAGAAGAAGTGGAAGAAGAAGTCGAAGAAGTGGGAGAAGTAGACGAAGTGGGAGAAGTAGACGAAGTGGAAGAAGTGGACGAAGTGAAGTGGACGAAGTGGAGGAAGTGGACAAAATGGACGAAGTGGACGAAGGGGACGATGTGGACGAAGTGCAAGAACTGGAAGAAGTCGACGAAGTGGACGAACTAGACGAACTGGAACAAGTGGAAGAAGTGGACGAATTTGACGAAGAGGACGAAGTGAACGAAGCGGACGAAGTTGACGAAGTGGACAAAGTGGACGAAGTGCACGAAGTGGAAGAAGCAGAAGAACGAGAAGAACAAGAAGAAGAACATGAAGAAGTCGTGGAAGAAGAAGAAGAAGAAGAAGTGGACGAAGTGGAATAAGAAGAAGAAGAAGAAGAAGAAGAACCAGCAGAAGAAGAAGAAGAAGTGGAAGAAGAACAAGAAGAATAAGAAGAAGAACCGGCAGAAGAAGTAGAAGAACCTGAAGAAGAAGAAGAAGAAGTGGAAGAAGAACAAGAAAAAAATGAACAGAAGAAGAAGAAGAAGAAGTGGAAGAAGAACAAGAAGAACAAGAAGAACAAGAAGAAGTGGAAGGAGTGGGAGAAGTGGACGAAGAAGACGAAGTGGATGAAGTTGACGAAGGGGACGAAGCGGACGAAATCGAGACGTGGACGAAGTTGACGAAATGGACGAAATGGACGATGTGGAGGAATTGGAAGAAGTGGAAGAAGTGGATGACGTGGAAGAAGAAGAACAACATCAAGAACAAGAAGAAGAACAAGAAGAAGTAGTGGAAGAAGTGGACAAACTAGACGAACTGGAAGAAGTGGATGAAGTGGACGAAGCTGACGAAAGGGACGAAGTGGACGAAGTGGAAGAAGAAAGAGAAGAAGAACAAGAAGAACAAGAAGAAGTAGTGGAAGAAGAACAAGAAGAAGAAGTGGAAGAAGTGGACGAAATGGACGAAGTGGACGAACTAGACGAACTGGAAGAAGTGGAAGATGTGGAAGATGTGGAAGAAGTGGACGAAGTAGACGAAGTGGACGAAGTGGACGATGTGGACGTTGTGGACGAAGTGCACAAAGTGGAAAATGTGTATGAAGTGGACGAAGTGGACGAAGTGGACGAAGGTGACGAAGTGGACGAAGTGGACGATGTGGAAGAAGAGGAAGAAGAAGAAGAACCAGCAGAAGAAGAAGAAGAAGAAGAAGAAGAAGAAGTGGATGAAGTGGACGAAGAACAAGAAGAATTGGAAGAAGTGGGAGAAGTGGAAGAAGAAGAAGAAAACGAAGAAGAACCAGCAGAGGAAGAAGAACAAGTGGAAGAAGAACAAGAAGAACAAGAAGAAGAAGTGGGAGAAGTGGGAGAAGTTGACGAACTAGACGAAGTGGACGAAGTCGACGAACTAGACCAAGTGGACGAAGCTGACGAAGTGGACGAAGGGGCCGAAGTAGACGAAGTGGAAGAAGAAGAACGAGAAGAAGAAAGAGAAGAAGAACAAGAAGAACAAGAAGAAGTAGTGGAAGAAGAACAAGAAGAGGAAGTGGAAGAAGCGGACGAAGTGGACGAACTAGACGAACTGGAAGAAGTGGAAGAAGTGGACGAAGTTGACGAAGTGGACGAAGTGGACGAAATGGACAAAGTGGACGAAGTGGATGAAGTGGACGAAGTTGATGAAGTGGACGAAATGGACGAAGTGGACGAAGTGGACGAACTGGAAGAAGTAGACAAAGTAGACGAAGTGGACTAAGCGGAAGAAGAAGAAGAAGAAGAACAAGAACAAGAAGAAGAAGAAGAAGAAGAAGGACAAGAAGAAGAACTGGTTGAAGAACAAGAAGAAGAAGCGGAAGAAGTGGGAAAAGTGGACGGAGTAGACAACATGGACGAAGTGGACGAGGTGGACGAAGTGCATGAAGTGAACGAAGTGGACTTAGTGGACGAAGTTGACAAAGAAGAAGAAGAGGAAGAACAAGAAGAACATCAAGAAGAACAAGAACAACAAGAAGTAGTAGAAGAAGAACAAGAAGAAGAAGTGGAAGAAGTGGACGAAGTGGACGAACTGGACGAACTAGACGAACTAGAAGAAGTGGAAGAAGTGGACGAAGTTGAGGAAGTGAACGAAATGGACGAAGTGGAGGAAGAAGAAGAAGAACAAGAAAGAGAAGAACAAGCAGAAAAAGTGGAAGAAGAAAAAGAATAAGAAGTGGACGAAGTGGACAAAGTGGACGAAGATGAAGAAGAAGAACAAGAAGAAAAAGACGAAGAAGAAGAAGCAGAAGAACAAGAAGGAGAAGTGGAAGAAGTGGGAGAAGTAGACGAAGTGGGAGAAGTAGACGAAGTGGACGAAGTGGAAGAAGTGGACGAAGTGGAGGAAGTGGAGGAAGTGAACGAAATAGACGAAGTGGACGAAGGGGACGATGTGGACGAAGTGCAAGAAGTGGAAGAAGTGGACGAAGTGGACGAACTAGACGAACTGGAAGAAGTGGACGAAGTTGACGAAGTTTGCGAAGTGGACGAAGTTGACGAAGTGGATGAAGTGGACGATATGGACGAAGTGCACGAAGTGGAAGAAGCAGAAGAACGAGAAGAACAAGAAGAAGAACCAGAAGAAGTAGTAGAAGAAGAACAAGATGAAAAAGTGGACGAAGTGGAAGAACAAGAAGAAGAAGAAGAAGAACCAACAGAAGAAGAAGAACAAGTGGAAGAAGAACAAGAAGAACAAGAAGAAGAACCAGCAGAAGAAGAAGAAGAAGTGGAAGAAGAACAACAAGAACAAGAAGAAGAACCAGCAGAAGAAGAAGAAGAAGTGGAAGAAGAACAACAAGAACAAGAAGAAGAACCAGCAGAAGAAGAAGAAGAAGTGGAAGAAGAACAAGAAGAACAAGAAGAAGAAGTGGAAGAAGTGGGAGAAGTGGAAGAAGTGGATGAAGTGGACGAAGGGGACGAAGGGGACGAAGTGGACGAAATCGAGACGTGGACGAAGTTGAAGAAGTGGACTAAATGGACGAAGTGGACGAATTGGAAGAAGTGGAAGAAGTGGACGAAGTGGAAGAAGAAGAACAACAACAAGAACAAGAAGAAGAACAAGAAGAAGTAGTGGAAGAAGAAAAAGAAGAAGAAGTGGAAGAAGTGGACGAAGTAGAGGACGTGGACGAGTGGAAGAAATGGACGAAGTGGACGAAGTAGACGAAGTGGACGAAGTCGACGAAGTGGACGAAGTCGACGAAGTGGACAACGTGGACGAAATGGACGAAGTGGATGAAGTAGACGAAGTGGACGAAGTGGACGAAGTTGACGAAGTACACGAAGTTGACGAAGTACACAAAGTGGACGAAGTTGACGAAGTGGACGAAGTGGACAAACTAGACGAACTGGAAAAAGTGGACAAAGTTGACGAAGTGGACGAAGTTGACGAAGGGGACGAAGTGGAAGAAGAAAAAGAAGAAGAGAAGAAGAACAAGAAGAACAAGAAGAAGTAGTGGAAGAAGAACAAGAAGAAGAAGTGGAAGAAGTGGACGAAATGGACGAAGTGGACGAACTGGACGAACTACACAATCTGAAAGAAGTGGACGAAGTAGACGAAGTGGAAGAAGTGGAAGAAGAAGAAGAACGACAAGAAGAAGAAGAAGAACAAGAACTAGAAGAAGAACTGGTTGAAGAACAAGAAGAAGAAGTGGAAGAAGTGGGAGAAGTGGACGAAGTGGACGACATGGACGAGGGGGACGAAGTGGACGAAGTGGACGAAGTGGACGAAGTGGACTTAGTGGACGAAGTGGACGAAGAAGAAGAAGAGGAAGAACATGAAGAACATGAAGAAAAAGTAGAAGAACAAGAAGAAGTAGTAGAAGAAAAACAAGAAGAAGAAGTGGAAGAAGTGGTGGAAGTGGTCGAACTGGACGAACTAGACGAACTGGAAGAAGTGGACGAAGTTGACGAAGTGGACGAAGTGGAGGAAGAAGAAGAAGAACAAGAAAGAGAAGAACAAGAAGAAGAAGAAGAAGCAGAAAAAGTGGAAGAAGAAAAAGCACAAGAAGTGGACGAAGTGGACGAAGATGAAGACGAAGAACAAGAAGAAAAAGAGGAAGAAGAAGAAGAAGAAGAAGAAGAAGAAGAACAAGAACAAGAAGAACAAGAAGAAGAACAAGAAGAAGAAGTGGAAGAAAAAGTGGAAGAAGTGGGAGAAGTAGACGAAGTGGGAGAAGTAGACGAAGAGGACGAACTAGACGAACTGGAACAAGTGGAAGAAGTGGACAAAGTTGACGAAGTGGACGATGTGGACGAAGTGGACGAAGTTGACGATGTGGTTGAAGTGCACGAAGTGGAAGAAGCAAAAGAACGAGAAGAACAAGAAGAAGAACATGAAGAAGTCGTGGAAGAAGAACAAGAAGAAGAAGTGGAAGAAGTGGACGAAGTGGAATAAGAAGAAGAAGAAGAACCTGCAGAAGAAGAAGAAGAACAAGAAGAACAAGAAGAACAAGAAGATGAACCAGCAGATGAAGTAGAAGAACCTGCAGAAGAAGAAGAAGAAGTGGAAGAAGAACAAGAAGAAGAACCAGCAGAAGAAGAAGAAGAAGAAGTGGAAGAAGAACAAGAAGAACAAGAAGAAGTGGAAGGTGTGGGAGAAGTGGACGAAAAAGACGAAGTGGATGAAGTTGACGAAGGGGACGAAGTGGACGAAATCAAGAGTGGACGAAGTTGACGAAATGGACGAAATGGACGAAGTGGACGAATTCGAAGAAGTGGAAGAAGTGGACGACGTGGAAGAAGAAGAACAACATGAAGAACAAGAAGAAGAACAAGAAGAAGTAGTGGAAGAAGAAAAAGAAGAAGAAGTGGAAGAAGTGGACGAAGTAGACGACGTGGACGAAGTGGAAGAAGTGGACGAAGTCGACGAAGTGGACGACGTGGACGAAATGGACGAAGTGGATGAAGTAGACGAAGTGGACGAAGTGGACGAAGTGGACGAAGTGGACGAACTTGACGAAGTAGACGAAGTGGGCGAAGTTGACGAAGTGGAGGAAGTGGACAAACTAGACGAACTGAAAGAAGTGGACGAAGTTGACGAAGTGGACGAAGCTAACGAAGGGGACGAAGTGGACCAAGTGAAAGAAGAAAGAGAAGAAGAACAAGAAGAACACGAGGAAGTAGTGGAAGAAGAGAAAGAAGAAGTGGACGAAATGGACGAAGTGGACGAAGTGGACGAACTGGACGAACTGGACGAACTGGACGAACTGGACGAACTGGACGAAGTGGACGAACTACACGAACTGAAAGAAGTGGATGAAATACACAAAGTGGACGATGTGGAAGAAGAAGAAGAACAAGAAGAAGAACTGGTTAAAGAACAAGAAGAAGAAGTGGAAGAAGTGGGAGAAGTGGACGGAGTGGACGAGGTGGACGAAGTGGACGAAGTGGACGAAGTGAACGAAGTGGACGAAGTGGACTTAGTTGACGAAGTGGACGAAGAAGAAAAAGAGGAAGAACAAGAAGAAGTAGTAGAAGAAGAACAAGAAGAAGAGCAAGAAGAACAAGAAGAAGTAGTAGAAGAAGAACAAGAAGAAGTAGTAGAAGAAGAACAAGAACAAGAAGTGGAAGAAGTGGAGGAAGTGGACGAACTGGATGAACTAGACGAACTGGAAGAAGTGGAAGAAGTGGACGAAGTTGACGAAGTTGACGAAGTGGACGAAGTGGACGAAGTGGAGGAAGAAGAAGAAGAAAAAGAAAGGGAAGAATAAGAAGAAGAAGAAGAAGAAGAAGCAGAAAAAGTGGAAGAAGAAGAAGAAAAAGAAGAACAAGAAGAAGAAGTGGAAGAAGAAGTGGGAGAAGTAGACGAAGTGGGAGAAGTGGACGAAGTGGAAGAAGTGGACGAAGTGGACGAAGTGAAGTGGACGAAGTGGACGAAATGGACGAAGTGGACGAAGGGGACGATGTGGACGAAGTGCAAGAACTGGAAGTAGTGGACGAACTAGACGAACTGGAACAAGTGGAAGAAGTGGACGAAGTTGACGAAGTGGACGAAGTGGACGAGGTGGACGAAGTGAACGAAGTGGAGGAAGTTGACGAAGTGGAAGAAGTGGACGATGTGGACGAAGTGCACGAAGTGGAAGAAGCAGAAGAACGAGAAGAACAAGAAGAAGAGCATGAAGAAGTAGTGGAAGAAGAACAAGAAGAAGAAGTGGAATAAGTGGAATAAGAAGAAGAAGAAGAAGAAGAAGAAGAAGAAGAACCAACAGAAGAAGAAGAAGAAGTGGAAGAAGAACAACAAGAAGAACCAGCAGAAGAAGAAGAA
The DNA here is from genome assembly GCF_029865625.1 of Vigna umbellata. Lineage (NCBI taxonomy): Eukaryota > Viridiplantae > Streptophyta > Magnoliopsida > Fabales > Fabaceae > Vigna > Vigna umbellata. The sequence goes on along the minus strand of NC_142173.1, from coordinate 33,189,154 downwards.
GAAGTGGAAGAAGAACAAGAAGAAGAACCAGCAGAAGAGGAAGAAGAAGAAGTGGAAGAAGAACAAGAAGAACAAGAAGAAGTGGAAGGAGTGGGAGAAGTGGACGAAGAAGACGAAGTGGATGAAGTTGACGAAGGCGACGAAGTGGACGAAATCGAGACGTGGACGAAGTGGACGAAATGGACGAAATGGACGAAGTCGACAAATTGGAAGAAGTGGAAGAAATGGACGACGTGGAAGAAGAACAACAACATCAAGAACAAGAAGAAGTAGTGGAAGAAGAAAAAGAAGAAGAAGTGGAAGAAGTGGACGAAGTAGACGAAGTAGACCAAGTGGACGAAGTTGAAGATGTAGACGAAGTGGACGAAGTTGACGAAGTGGACGAAGTGGACGAAGTGGACGTAGTGGAGGAAGAAGAAGAAGAACAAGAAAGAGAAGAACAAGAAGAAGAACAAGCAGAAAAAGTGGAAGAAGAAAAAGAATAAGAAGTGGATGAAGTGAACGAAGATGAAGAAGAAGAACAAGAAGAAAAAGAGGAAGAAGAACAAGAACAAGAAGAAGTGGGAGAAGTAGACGAAGTGGGAGAAGTCGACGAAGTTGACGAAGTGGAAGAAGTGGACGAAGTGGACGAAGTAGAGAAAGTGGAGGAAGTGGACGAAATAGACGAAGTGGACGAAGGGGACGATGTGGACGAAGTGCAAGAACTGGAAGAAGTGGACGAACTAGATGAACTGGAACAAGTGGAAGAAGTGGACGAAGTTGACGAAGTTGACGAAGTTTGCGAAGTGGACGAAGTAAACGAAGTGGACGAAGTTGACGAAGTGGATGAAGTGGACGATGTGGACGAAGTGCACAAAGTGGAAGAAGTAGAAGAACGAGAAGAACAAGAAGAAGAACCAGAAGAAGTAGTAGAAGAAGAACAAGAAGAAGAAGTGGATGAAGTGGAAGAAGGAGAAGAAGAAGAAGAAGAAGAAGAAGAAGAACTGGAAGAAGAACAAGAAGAACAAGAAGAAGAAGAAGAAAAACCAGCAGAAGAAGAAGAAGAAGAAGAAATGGAAGAAGAACAAGAAGAACAAGAAGAAGAACCAGCAGAAGAAGAAGAAGAAGTTGAAGAAGAACAAGAAGAACAAGAAGAAGAAGTGGAATAAGTGGGAGACGTGGACGAAGTGGAGGAAGTGGACGAAGGGGACGAAGGGGTCGAAGTGGACGAAATCGAGACGTGGACGAAGTTGAAGAAGTGGACGAAATGGACGAAGTGGGCGAATTGGAACAAGTGGAAGAAGTGGACAAAGTGGAAGAAGAAGAAGAACAAAAAGAACAAGAAGAAGTAGTGGAAGAAGAAAAAGAAGAAGAAGTGGAAGAAGTGGACGAAGTAGACGACGTGGACGAAGTGGAAGAAGTGGAAGACGTGGACGAAATGGACGAAGTGGATGAAGTAGATGAAGTGGACGAAGTGGACGAAGTTGACGAAGTGGACGAAGTTGACGAAGTGGACGAAGTGGATGAAGTGGACAAACTGGACGAACTGGAAGAAGTGGACGAAGTTGACGAAGTGGACGAAGCTGACGAAGGGGACGAAGTGGAAGAAGAAAGAGAAGAAGAACAAGAAGAACAAGAAGAAGTAGTGGAAGAAGAACAAAAAGAAGAAGTGGAAGAAGTGGACGAACTGGACGAACTACACGAACTGAAAGAAGTGGACGAAGTAGACGAAGTGGACGAAGTGGAAGAAGAAGAAGAACGACAAGAAGAACAAGAAGAAGAACAAGAAGAAGAAGAACTGGTTGAAGAACAAGAAGAAGAAGTGGACGACGTGCACGAGGTGGACGAAGTGGACGAAGTGGACGAAGTGGACGAAGTGGACGAAGTGGACGAAGTGGACGAAGTGGACGAAGTGAACGAAGTGGACGAAGTGGACAAAGAAGAAGAAGAGGAAGAACATTAAGAACATGAAGAAGAACAAGGAGAACAAGAAGAAGTAGTAGAAGAAGACCAAGAAGAAGAAGTGGAAGAAGTGGAGGAAGTGGAGGAAGTCGACAAACTAGATGAACTGGAAGAAGTGGAAGAAGTGGACGAAGTTGACGAAGTGGAATAAGAAGAAGAACATGAAGAAGTGGTGGAAGAAGAACAAGAAGAAGAAGTGGAAGAAGTGGACGAAGTGGAATAAGAAGAAGAAGAACCAGTAGAAGAAGAAGAAGAAGTGGAAGAAGAACAAGAAGAACAAGAAGAAGAACCAGCAAAAGAAAAAGAAGAACCAGCAGAAGAAGAAGTGGAAGAAGAACAAGAAGAAGAACCAGCAGAAGAAGAAGAAGAAGAAGTGGAAGAAGAACAAGAAGAACAAGAAGAAGTGGAAGGAGTGGGAGAAGAGGACGAAGAAGACGAAGTGGATGAAGTTGACGAAGGGGACGAAGTGGACGAAATCGAGACGTAGACGAAGTTGACGAAATGGACGAAATGGACGAATTGGAAGAAGTGGAAGAAGTGAACGACGTGGAAGAAGAAGAACAACATCAACAACAAGAAGAAGAACAAGAAGTAGTGGAAGAAGAAAAAGAAGTGGACGAAGTAGACGACGTGGACGAAGTGGAAGAAGTGGACGAAGTCGACGAAGTCGACGAAGTGGACGAAGTGGACGACGTGGACGAAGTGGACGAAGTCGACGAAGTGGACGAAGCGGACGACGTGGAAGAAATGGACGAAGTGGACGAAGTAGACGAAGTGGACGAAGTGGACGAAGTGGACGAAGTGGACGAAGTTGACGAAGTTGACGAAGTAGACGAAATGGACGAAGTGGACGAAGTTGACGAAGTGGACGAAGTGGACGAAGTGGACAAACTAGACGAACTGGAAGAAGTGGACGAAGTTGACGAAGTGGACGAAGCTGACGAAGGGGATGAAGTGGACGAAGTGGAAGAAGAAAGAGAAGAAGAACAAGAAGAAGTAGTGGAAGAAGAACAAGAAGAAGAAGTGGACGAAATGGACGAACTAGACGAACTGGAAGAAGTGGAAGATGTGGAAGAAGTGGACGAAGTGAACGAAGTGCACGAAGCTGACGAAGTAGACGAAGTTGGCGAAGTGGACGAAGTGCACGAAGTGGACGAAGTGGACGAAGTGCACGAAGTGGAAAAAGTGTACGAAGTGGACGAAGTGGACGAAGTGGACGAAGTGGGCGAAGTTGATGAAGTGGACGAGGTGGACGAAGTAGAACAAGTTGACGAAGTGGACGAAGTGGAAGAAGAAGAAGAAGAAGAAGAACCAGCAGAAGAGGAAGAAGAAGAAGAAGTGGAAGAAGAGCAAGAAGAACAAGAAGAAGAATTGGAAGAAGTGGGAGAAGTGAACGAAGTGGACGAAGTGGAAGAAGAAGAAGAAGAAGAAGAAGAAGATGAACCAGCAGAAGAAGAAGAAGAAGAAGAACCAGTAGAAGAAGAAGAACAAGTGGAAGAAGAACAAGAAGAACAAGAAGAAGAAGTGGAAGAAGTGGGAGAAGTGGACGAAGGGGCCGAAGTGGACGAAGTGGAAGAAGAAGAACGAGAAGAAGAAAGAGAAGAAGAACAAGAAGAAGTAGTGGAAGAAGAACAAGAAGAGGAAGTGGAAGAAGCGGACGAAGTGGACGAACTAGACGAACTGGAAGAAGTGGAAGAAGTGGACGAAGTTGACGAAGTGGACGAAATGGACAAAGTGGATGAAGTGGACGAAGTGGACGAACTAGACGAACTGGACGAAGTGGACGAAGTGGACGAACTAGAACTTCTTGGATACTGTGTGGGCTGGTGAGCAGTGCCAGTTTGCTCTTTGTATGGAAGAAGGCGCTGATTTTGATGTTGTGGAGAGTTTTATGTGTACCTGGAGGACATTTTCAGAGGAATAGAACTGGCTCTGTGGTGAACATTAGGAGAACTGACTTGACTCCTCTTGCAAAGTATTGGATGGCATTTTCTCATGCCAACATTCAGCCATGTTCTCATGTGTCAGACGTCACTCTTAGCAGGGCACTCCTCCTTTACTGTGCAATCAGGAACTTGAATGTCAATATTGGACAGGTAATAGCTGATGAGATAAGGGTGTGTGCTAACACAACAAACAGCAAAGCACCCTTAGGACATCCTTCTTTAATCACACACCTCTGCAAGATAGCTAGGGTGGATACTTCTGCTCCACCATTTGAAAGGCCAAGGAAAGCAATTGATGAGGCCTATTATAGACAATACTGTGGAGGTGAGGAAGCAGCTCAGCCAGTTCCACCACGCCGTACTCGTAGAGAAAGAGGGCAAGCACAGAGTTAGGCATCTGCTGAGACACATGAAGCAGAACTTTTCAAATGAGGGACATGTACATGTCTCTTATAGGTGCACAGTTACAGTCTATCCACAGAGGGCAGGTGGCCACCACAGAGATGATTGTTGGAATGTATGATACTCCTCCAGCACACAGGTGGACTATGGAGGAGTTTCATAATGTGGTAGCTTGGCCAGAAGAGCAGGTACAAGGAGGCAGAGCTGAAGTAGCTGAAGCTTCAGCTATGGAGATGGATGAAGATGATTCTGATGATGATGAGGATGATGCATTTGAGGATGCTGAAGATGAGGGAGAAGAGGAGGATACAGATGATAGCTCAGATTGATGAGGAGCTGAGATAACATTTACTGATGAATGCTATCATAACTAGAGCGGAACTTATGCTTTTGTTTGGTTTTGTGTTCTGAACTCATTTACTTTTGTTTTAGAATAGGGTTTCATGTACTCAATTGGAAACTTTGTCTGTTATGATGGTTTGCTTATGATAGTGATTGTTTGATAAGTAAGGCTTGATGATGCTTTGATATAGATTGATGTTGAGATGTACACATTAGATGCTTATACAGGTGATTCACAAGCTTTGTGAACAAATGCATGATATTGTGATTGTGATTATGATACTAAGCAGGATATGTATATGTGGAATGTGAATGAGCTTATATGTGAGGTTTTGAGCTCCAGAGTTTTTGTGATTGAATGCTATTACTTTGAAAGCATGAATGATTTTGCCCAGGTTTTCTATGATTGAATTACTTGCTTGTTTGCATCATATGATCAAGGCCATTTGTTGGTAACCCTTGTATTAGCCAATTTCATGAAATTAGCCACTAAAAGAGAACACTTTGTGTTCTATCCTTTGAACCCTTAGCCTTGAACATGATTTGAAAACCCTTGTTGAAAAGCTTTACCTTGAGTTAAGTAGAAAATATTTTGTGGTATTTATAAATGTTCAAGTTTGGGGTTGTTGGAAAATAGAAAGGGAAATTGAAAGCATTGAGCTAAGAGCTAAGAAGTAAGTATGTGAAAAGCAAAAGAAAAAGAGAAGGAAAAGAGAAGAAAAAGCAAAGCTCAATGCAAAGGAAAGTTGGGAATAAGTAAGAATGGTTGTGTTTATATGATTCTCTTAACTCAAGAGTTTTGTGATCTAGAAAAACCAATTTTCTTGTTAGCCCAGCCACATTATAAGCCATTGAAAAGTCCTTGTGATGATGTATGCTTGTGAATTTATTTGAATGTGGTTAAATGAAAGGCAAAGTCAATTCATGTGACATTGTGATAGTAGAGTGAATGAGTGAATACCTCTTATACACTTGTGTGTGAGTGAAACACTTTACTTAGTGAGAAAATATTCCATGAGCACATGAACATCCATGCTTAGTTGATTGATCATTCATGAAAAATAGCATTTGTTGGATATTAAGTGATTTTGTGAACACTAAAGCATGTGTATGTCTTGATTGAAGTCTTTGTCATGAGCTTAATTGAAGTTTGTACTTATCTTGAAAAGAGAATTTTTTTTTTGAATGAGTGAACCATTGTACGGATTGGTAGAAGATTGAGTTACATCTTGTTTGCTTGAGGACAAGCAAAGTTCTAAGTTTGGGGTTGTGATAACAGTTGAAAAACTGTTATTTTCATGCTTAAAATTGATACTAAAAGCAACCTTTAACACTTAGAAACTAGCTTGAAATCATGCTTTTTGTCATATTTTTAGAAATAAGAGAGCTGGACAGGTTTATGCTTGATTTCAGTGTTTTATGCAGGTTTTAAGGTGAATTTGGTGAAAGAAGTGAAGAAGGATAGAGATGGAATCAGAAAAGACATAAAAAAGTGCAAAAGGAGAAGTCGCAACTACCGCTCAGCGGCAGTTTACCGTTGAGCGGCACTCAGGAACTCACGTTGGATCTGCTGAGGGGTGAAAATGCCGCTGAGGGGGAAGAATCAACTCACGCACTTACCGCTGAGCGGTAGTTTACCGTTGAGCGGCATTATTTTGGGCTTGGGCCTAATTTTCTATATATTTTAGAATACTATATAAGCTTTAGGACGTCCTAGGGTTTGTATCTTTGGCTGGGACGAAGCAAACACTCACTTTTCCACCCCTTGAAGGAAGATCTTCGATGGTCAGGCTACCTCTTCATCTTTCTAGGGTTTTATCTTTCATTCTTTCATTATTGTTCATCTAGTTTCACCATGAATATGGTGAACTAAACCTTGTATTGTTGTTGGGGAATCAATGTAGTCTTGTGAAACTCTCATATATGGAATTTGTTTTAACATCTTATTTTAAGACTTATGCTTTCTTTCATCATTAGTTAGGGTTTTTCCTCTTTGCTTAAAGCTTGCATTGTTTAACTCATTCATTGCCATGATTATTGATTTTGTCGATATGGGAACGTACGGAGAAATCTAGATCCGGGGAATTTCTCCTAATAGCATATTGGTTGCCTTTAAGCTTCTGCACTTCAGAATTAATTACTAGGAATGCTAGGAATTGTATGAACTCGTAATTAAGGATAGGCCTTCTTGCAAGGTGATTTAGAGAGTGGCATTAGCATTGATGAAAAGAATGATGAATTCCTAAAAGTATATGAGAGTGGATAAGATGAAATTGGTAACCCCAACAACATACTCATCCATCTAATTCATTAAAGTGTTTGTATTCCTCTTTTCCATTGATCAACTTCATGCATACATGTTTAATTACTGTCTTTTGCATTAAAAACCTACAATCAATTGTTCATAAGTCTTAAATAATCAACAAATCATAAAACTAACTAGGCCGCGAGTCCTTTGGGAGAACGATACTTGGTCTTACCGAGTTTTATTACTTGATACGATTCGGTCATACTTGCCGAGGGTTAAACAAGTTTTTGGCACCGTTTTTCGGTGTTCATAAATTTGTCATCATGGACAAAGTGGACGATGTGGATAAAGTGCACGAAGTGGACGAAGTGGAAGACGTAGAAGAAGCAGAATAAGCAGAAAAAGATGAACACGAAGAAGAACAAGAAGAAGAAGTGGAAGAAGAATAAGAAGAAGAAGTGGAAGTGGGAGAAGTGGACGAAGTAGACGAAGTTGACAAAGTCGACGAACTAGACGAACTAGAAGAAGTAAACAAAGTTGACGAAGTGGACGAAGAGGACGAAATGGACGATGTGGACGAAGTAGAAGAAGTAGAAGAAGCAGAATAAGCAGAACAAGATGAACAAGAAGAAGAACAAGAAGAAGAACAAGAAGAAGAAGTGGAAGAAGAATAACAAGAAGTGGAAGTGGGAGAAGTGGGTGAAGTGGACGAAGTCAACAAAGCTGACGAAGTGGACGAAATGGACGAAGTGGACGAAACGGACGAAGTTGACGAACTGGAAGAAGTGGAAGAAGTGCACCAAGTGGACAAAGTGGAAGAAGAAGAAGAAGAATAAGAAGAAGAAGAACAAGAGGAAAAGGAAGAAGTAGTGGAAGAAGAACAACAAGAAGAAGTGGACGAAGTGGATGAAGTGGACGAAGTGGTCGAAGTGGACGAACTAGACGAACTGGAAGAAGTTGAAGAAATGGAAGAAGTGGACGAAGTGGACGAAGTGGACGAAGTTGACGAAGTAGACGATGTGGACGAAATGGACGAAGTTGACGAAGTGGACGAAGTGGACAAAGTGGACGAACCTGACGAAGTGGACGAAATGGACAAAGTGGACGAAGTGGACGGAATGGACGAAGTTGACGAACTGGAAGAAGTGGACCAAGTGGACGAAGTGGAAGAACAAGAAGAAGAAGAAGAACAAGAAGAAGTAGTGGAAAAAGAACAAGAAGAAGAAGTGGAAGAAGTGGAAGAAGTGGACGAAGTGGATAAAGTGGACGAAGTGGACGAACTGGAAGAACTGGAAGAACTAGAAGAAGTGGACGAAGTTGACAAAGTGGACCAAGTGGACGAAGTTGACAAAGTGGACCAAGTGGACGAAGCTGACGAAGTGGACGAATTGAATGAAGTGGACGAAATGGACGAAGTGGAACAAGAAGAAGAAGCTAAAAAATACGAAGAAAAAGAAGAAGTAGTGGAAGAAGTGGACGAAGTGGACGAACTAGACGAACTGGAAGAAGTGGAAGAAATGGACCAAGTGGACCAAGTGGACCAAATGGACCAAGTGGACGAAGTTGACGAAGTGGACGAAGTTGACGAAGTTGAGGATGTGGACGAAGTGGACGAAGAGAACGAAGTGGACGATGTGTATGAAGTGAACGAAGTGGACAAAGTGGAAGAAGTAGAAGAAGAAGAATACGCAGAACAAGATGAACAAGGAGAAGAACAAGAAGAAGAAGTGGAAGAAGAATAAGAAGAAGAAGTGGAAGTGGGAGAGGTGGACGAAGTAGATGAAGTTGATAAAGTGGACGACCTAGACGAACTGGAAGAAGTGGAAGAAGGGGAAGAAGTGGAAGAAGTAAACGAAGTTGACGAAGGGGACGAAGGGGACGAAGCGGAAGAAATAGAAGATGCAGAATAAGCAGAACAAGATGAACAAGAAGAAGAACAAGAAGAAGAAGTGGAAGAAGAATAAGAAGAAGTGGAAGTGGGAGAAGTGGACGAAGTAGACGAAGTTGACAAAGTAAACGAACTAGACGAACTGCAAGAAGTGGAAGAAGTAAACGAAGTGGACGAAGTGGACGAAGAGGACGAAGTAGATGATGTGGACGAAGTGCAAGAAGTCGACGAAGTGGACGATCTGGACGAAGTGGACGAAGTTGACGAAGCAGACGAAGTGGAGGAAGTTGACGAAGTGGACGAAGTGTACGACGTGGATGAAGTGGACGATGTGAACGAAGTTGACGAAGTGGACGAAGTGGACGAAGTGGACGAAGTGGAAGAGGTGGAAGAAGCAGAATAAGCAAAACAAGATGAACAAGAAGAAGAAGTGGAAGAAGAATAAAAAGAAGTGGAAGTGGGAGAAGTGGACGAAGAGGACGAAGGGGATGAAGTGGACGAAATGGACGAAGGGGACAAAGTTGACGAAGTGCAAGAAGAAGAAGAACAACAACAAGAACACGAAGAAAAAGAAAAAGAACAAGAAGAAGAACTAGAAGAAGAACAAGAAGAAGAACTGGAAGAACTGGGAGAGGTGGAAGGAGTAGAAGGCGTGGACGAAGTGGACGAGGTGGAGGAAGTGGAGGAAGTGGACGAAGTTCACGAAGTGGACGAAGTGGAAGAAGAAGAAGTAGAAGAAGAACAAGAAGAACAACAAGGAGAAGTGGAAGAACTGGGAGAAGTGGACGAAGTCGAGGAAGCTGACGAAGTGGACGAAATGGACGACGTGGCCGAAATGGAAGAAGAAGTAGTGGAAGAAGAACAAGAAGAAGAAGTGGACGAAGTGGACGAACTAGACAAACTGGAAGAAGTGGAAGAAGTGGAAGAAGTGGACGAAGTTCACGAAGTCGACGAAGTTGACGAAGTGGACGAAGTTGACGAAGTTGAAGAAGAAGAAGAACAAGAACAAGAACAAGAAGAAAAAGAAGAACAAGAAGAAGAATAAGAAGAAGTAGTGGACGAAATGGACGAAGTTGACGACGTGGACAAAGTTGTCGAAGTGGATGAAGTGGACGAACTGGACGAAGTTGACGAAGTGGAAGAAGAAGAAGAGCAAGAACAAGAACAACAAGAAGTAGTGGACGAAGTGGAAGAAGAACAAGAAGAACAAGAAGAAGTAGTGGACGAAGTGGAAGAACAAGAAGAAGAAGAACAACAACAACACAAAGTGGACGATGTTGACGAAGTGGACGAAGAGGACGAAGGGGACAAAGTGGACGAAATGGACGAAGGGGACGAAGTGGAAGAAGAGAAGAACAACAACAACACAAAGAGGAAAAAGAAGAAGAACAAGAAGAAGAACTGGAAGAAGAACAAGAAGAAGAACTGGAAGAAGTGGGAGAAGTGGACGACGTGGACTAGGTGGACGAAGTGGAGGAAGAGGAGGAAGTGAACGAATGGGACGAAGTGGACGAAGTTGAGGATGTGGACGAAATAGAAGAAGATGAAGTAGAAGAAGGTTAAGAAGAAGAACAATAAGAAGTCGAAGAAGTTGGAGAAGTGGACGAAGTCGACGAAGCTGACGAAGTGGAGAAAATTGACGAAGTGGACGAAACGAACGAAGTTGACGAACTGGAAGAAGTGGAAGAGGTGGACCAAGTGAACGAAGTGGAAGAAGAATAAGAAGAAGAAGAACAAGAAGAAGAACAAGAAGAAGTAGTGGAAGAAGAAGAAGCAGAAGAAGTGGAAGAAGTGGACGAAGTGGATGGAGTCGATTAAGTGGACGAACTAGACGAACTGGAAGAAGTGGAAGAAGTGGGAGAAGTGGACGACGTGGACGAAGTGGACAAAGTGAACGAAGTGGACGAAGTTTACGAAGTGGACGAAGTGTACAACGTGGACGATCTCGACGAAGTTGACAAAGTGGAGGAAGTGGACGAGGTGGGCGACGTGGAACAAGAAGAAGAACAACAACAAGAACAAGAAGAAAAAGAAGTGGACGGGGTGGGCGACGTGGACGAAGTGGACGAGGTGGACGAAGTTGACGAAGTGGACGAAGTGGAGGAAGATGAAGTAGAAGAAGAACAAGAAGAAGAACAAGAAGAAGAAGTGGAAGAAGAATAAGAAGAAGAAGTGGAAGTGGGAGAAGTGGACGAAGTAGATGAAGTGGACGAAGAGGACGAAGGGGACGAAGTGGACGAAATGGATGAAGGGGACGATGTGGACGAAGTAGACGAAATGGAACAAGAAGAAGACGAACAAGAACAAAAAGAAGTGGACGGGGTGGGCGACGTGGACGAAGTGGACGAAGTGGACGAGGTGCACGAAGTTGACGAAGTGGACGAAGTGGACGAAGTGGAAGAAGAAGAAGTAGAAGAAGAACAAGAAGAAGTGGAAGAGGTGAACGAAGTGGACGAAGTGGACGAGGTGGACGAAGTGGACGAAGTTGACGAAGTGGACGAAGTGGACGAAGTGGACGAAGTGGACGATGTGGACTCTGTGGACGAAGTTGACGAATGGGACGAAGTAGACAAAGTGGACGAAGTTGACGATGTGGACGAAGTGGACGAAGTAGAAGAAGAACAAGAACAAGAACAAGAACAAGAAGAAAAAGAAGAAGAACAACAAGAAGAACTTGAAGAAGAACAACAAGAAGAAGTGGAAGAAGTGGGAGAAGTGGAAGAAGTGGACGAAGTGGACGATGTGGAAGAAGTGGACGAAGTTGACGAAGAGGACGAAGTGGATGAAGAAGAAGTAGAAGAAGAACATGAAGAAGTGGTGGAAGAAGAACAAGAAGAAGAAGTGGAAGTAGTGGACAAAGTGGATGAAGCGGACGACGTGGACGAAGTAGACGAACTGGAAGAGTGGACGAAGTGGACGAACTGGAAGAAGTGGACGAAGTTGATGAAGTGGACGAAGTGGAAGAAGAAGTAGAAGAAAAAGTAGAAGGAGAAGAAGAAAAAGAAGAACAAGAAGAAGTAGTGGACGAAGAAGAAGCAGAAGAAGTGGAAGAAGTGGACGAAGTGGATGGAGTCGATTAAGTGGACGAACTAGACGAACTGGAAGAAGTGTAAGAAGTGGGAGAAGCGGACGACGTGGACGAAGTGGACAAAGTGAACGAAGTGGACGAAGTGGATGAAGTTTACGAAGTGGACGAAGTGTACAACGTGGACGATCTCGACGAAGTTGACAAAGTGGAGGAAGTGGACGAGGTGGGCAACGTGGAACAAGAAGAAGAAGAACAACAAGAACAAGAAGAAAAGGAAGTGGACGGGGTGGGCGACGTGGACGAAGTGGACGAGGTGGACGAAGTTGACGAAGTGGACGAAGTGGAGGAAGATGAAGTAGAAGAAGAACAAGAAGAAGAACAAGAAGAAGAAGTGGAAGAAGAATAAGAAGAAGAAGTGGAAGTGGGAGAAGTGGACGAAGTAGACGAAGTGGACGAAGAGGACGAAGGGGACGAAGTGGACGAAATGGATGAAGGGGACGAAGTGGACGAAGTAGACGAAGTGGAACAAGAAGAAGAAGAACAAGAACAAAAAGAAGTGGACGGGGTGGGCGACGTGGACGAAGTGGACGCGGTGCACGAAGTTGACGAAGTGGACGAAGTGGACGAAGTGGAAGAAGAAGAAGTAGAAGAAGAACAAGAAGACGTGGAAGACGTGAACGAAGTGGACGAAGTGGACGAGGTGGACGAAGTGGACGAAGTTGACGAAGTGGACGAAGTGGACGATGTGGACTCTGTGGACGAAGTTGACGAATGAGACGAAGTAGACAAAGTGGACGGGGTTTACGATGTGGACGAAGTGGACGAAGTAGAAGAAGAACAAGAACAAGAACAAGAACAAGAAGAAAAAGAAGAAGAACACCAAGAAGAACTTGAAGAAGAACAACAAGAAGAAGTGGAAGAAGTGGGAGAAGTGGAAGAAGTGGACGAAGTGGACGATGTGGAAGAAGTGGACGAAGTTGACGAAGAGGACGAAGTGTATGAAGAAGAAGTAGAAGAAGAACATGAAGAAGTGGTGGAAGAAGAACAAGAAGAAGATGTGGAAGTAGTGGACAAAGTGGATGAAGCGGACGGCGTGGACGAAGTGGACGAAGTGGACGAACTGGAAGAAGTGGACGAAGTTGACGAAGTGGACGAAGTGGACGAAGTGGACGAAGTGGAAGAAGAAGAAGAAGAAAAAGTAGAAGAAGAAGAAGAAAAAGAAGAACAAGAAGAAGAACAAGACGAAGTAGTGGACGAAGTGGACGAAGTGGAAGAAGAAGAAAGAACAAGGAGAAGTGGAAGAAGTTCGTGAAGTGGAAGAAGTCGACGAAGCTGACGAAGTGGGCGAAGTGGACGAAATGGAAGAAGTTGACGAACTGGAAGAAGTGGACCAAGTGGACGAAGTGGAAGAAGAAGAAGAACAAGAAGAACTAGAAGAAGAACAAGAAGAACAAGAAGAAGTAGTGGACGAAGTGGATGAAGTGGACGAAGTGGACGAACTAGACGAATTGGAAGAAGTGGAAGAAGTGGAAGAAGTGGAAGATGTTGACGAAGTTGACGAGGTGGAAGAAGTGGACAAAGTGGAAGAAGAAGAGGAACAAGAACAAGAACAACAAGAAGAAAAAGAAGAACAAGAAGTAGTCGACGAAGTGGACGAAGTTGACGAAGTGGACAAAGTTGACGAAGTGGACGAACTGGAGAAAGTGGATGAAGTGGAAGAAGAAGAAGAACAAGAACAAGAACAAGAACAAGAACAAGAAGAGGTAGTGGACGAAGTGGAAGAAGTGGACGAAGTCGACGAAGCTGACGAAGTGGACGAAGTGGACGAAAGAGACGAAGTTGACGAACTGGAAGAAGTGGAAGAAGTGGACGAAGTGGACGAAGTGTACGAAGTGGAAGAAGAAGAAGAAGTGGAAGAAGTGGAAGAAGTGGGAGAAGTGGACGGAGTGGACAAAGTGGACGAGGTGGACGAAGTGGACGAAGTGGATGAAGAGGACGAAGCGAACGAAGTGGACGAAGTGGACGATGTTGACGAAGTGGACGAACTGGATGAAGTGGACGAAGTGGAAGAAGAAGAAGAAGAAGAACAAGAAGAAGAACAAGAAAAAGAAGAGAACAAGAAGAAGAACAAGAAGAAGTAGTGGACGAAGAGTACGAAGTGGACGATGTAGACGAAGTGGACGATGTGGACGAAGTGGACGAAGTGGAGGAGTTGAGGAAGTTGAATTAGTGGACGAAGTGGACGAAGCGGACAAAGAACAAGAAGAACAAGAAGAAGAAAAAGAAGAGAACAAGAAGAATTAGTGGACGAAGTGGACGAAGCGGGCAAAGAGGACAAAGTGGATGATGTGAACGAAGTGGACGAAGTGGAGGAGTTGAGGAAGTGGAGGAAGTGGAGGAAGTGAAGGAAGAAGAAGAAGAACAACAACAAGAAGAAGAAGTTGAAGAAATGGGAGAAGTGGACGGAGTGGACGACATAGACGAAGTGGACGAGGTGGATGAAGTGGAGGAAGTGTATGAAGTGGACAAAGTGGACGAACTGGACAAAGTGGACGAAGTGGACGAAGTGGACGAAGTGGACGAAGTGGACAAAGTGGACGAAGTGGACGAAGTGGACGAAGTGGACAAAGTGGACGAAGTGGACAAAGTGGACAAAGTGGACGAAGAGGACGAAGTGGACGATGTGGACCAAGTGAACGAAGTGTACGAAGCGGACGAAGTTGATGAAGTGGAAAGAGTGGAAGAAGTTGAAGAAGCAGAATAACCAGATCAAGATGAACAAGAAGAAAAAAAAAAGAAGAACAAGAAGAAGAAGTGGAAGAAGAATAAGAAGAAGAAGTGGAAGTGGGAGAAGTGGACGAAGTAGACGAAGTGGACGAAGTGGACAAAGTTGACGAAGTGGACGAAGTGGACGAACTAGACGAAGTGGAAGAAGTGGACGAAGTTGACGAAGTGGACGAAGTGGACGAAGTGGACGACGTGGAGGCCGTGGACGACATGGACGAAGTGGACGAAGTGGACGAGGTGGACGAAGTGGACAAAGTTGACGAAGTGGACGAACTAGACGAAGTGGAAGAAGTGGAAGAAGTGGACGAAGTTGACGAAGTAGACGAAGTGGACAACGTTGACGAAGTGGACGACGTGGACGCCGTGGACGACGTGGACGAAGTGGACGACGTGGACGAAGTGGACAAAGTGAACAAAGTTGACGAAGTGGACGAAGTGGACGAACTAGACCAAGTGGAAGAAGTGGACGAAGTTGACGAACTGGACGAAGTGGACGACGTGGACGAAGTGGACGAGGTGGACGAAGTGGACGAAGTGGACAAAGTGGACGAAGTGGACAAAGTGGACGCACTAGACAAAGTGGAAGAAGTGGACGAAGTTGACGAAGTGGACGAAGTGGACGACGTTGACGCCGTGGACGACGTGGACGAAGTGGACGAGGTGGACGAAGTGGACGAAGTGGACGAAGTGGACGAACTAGACGAAATGGACGAAGTGGACGAAGTGGACGAAGTTGACGAAGTGGATGAAGTGGACGACGTGGACGCCGTGGACGACGTGGACGAAGTGGACGAAGTGGACGAGGTGGACGAAGTGGACGAAGTGGACGAAGTGGACGAAGTGGACAAAGTTGACGAAGTGGACGAAGTGGACGAACTAGACGAAGTGGAAGAAGTGGAAGAAGTGGACGAAGTTGACGAAGTTGACGAAGTGGACGAAGTGGACGACGTTGACGAAGTGGACGATGTGGACGCTGTGGACGACGCGGACGAAGTGGACGAAGTGGATGAGGTGGACGAAGTGGACAAAGTGGACAAAGTTGACGAAGTGGACGAAGTGGACGAACTAGACGAAGTGGAAGAAGTGGAAGAAGTGGACGAAGCGGACGACGTGGACGCCGTGGATGACGTGGACGAAGTGGACGAAGTGGACGAGGTGGACGAAGTGGACAAAGTGGACGAATAGGACGAAGTGAACGAAGTGGACGAAGTGGAAGAAGCAGAATAAGTAGAACAAGATGAACAAAAAAAAGAACAAGAAGAAGAAGTGGAAGAAGAATAAGAAGAATAAGAAGAAAAAGTGGAAGTGGGAGAAGTGGACGAAGAAGACGAAGTGGACGAAGTGGACAAAGTTGACGAAGTGGACGAACTAGACGAACTGGAAGAAGTGGACGAAGTTGACGAAGTGGCCGAAGTTGACCAAGTGGACGAAGTCGAAGAAGAGGAAGAAGCAAAGTAAGTAGAACAAGATGAACAAGAAGAAGAACAAGAAGAAGAAGAAGTGGAAGAAGAATAAAAAGAACAAGTGGAAGTGGTAGAAGTGGACGACGTACACGAAGTGGACGAAGTGGACGAAGTGGACGATGTGGAAGAAGAAAAAGACCAAGCAGAAGATGAAGAAGAAGTTGAAGAAGAACAAGAAGAACAAGAAGCCGAAGTGGAAGAAATGGACGAAGTGAACAAAGTTGATGAAGTGGACAAAGTGGACGAAGTGAACGAAGTGGAAGAAGAAGAAGAACAAGAACAAGTAGAATAAGAACAAGATCAAGAAGAACAAGAAGAAGAAGAAGATGATGAAGTGGAAGAACAGGAAGAAGAAGTGGAAGAAGTGGACAGAGTGGACGACGTGCACGAAGTGGACGAGGTGGACGAGGTGGACGAAGTGGACGACGTGGACGAAGTGGACGAAGCAAAATAAGCAGAACAAGATGAACAAGAAGAAGAACAAGAAGAAGAAGTGGAAGAAGAATAAGAAGAAGAAGTGGAAGTGGGAGAAGTGGACGAAGTGGACGAAGTGGACGAAGTGGACGAAGAGGACGAAGTGGACGAAGTGGACAAATTGGAAGAAGAAGAAGAACCAGCAGAAGAAGAAAAAGAAGTGGAAGAAGAACAAGAAGAAGAAGTGGAAGAAGTGTACCAAGTGGACGAAGAGGACGAAGTGGATGAAGTGGACGAAGTGGACGAAGGGGACGAAGTGGAAGAAGAAGAAGAAGAACAAGAACAAGAAGAACAAGAAGAAGGAGATGAAGATGAAGTGGAAGAAGTACAGGAAGAAGAAGAAGAACAAGAACAAGAAGATGAAGATGAAGTGGAAGAAGAACAGGAAGAAGAAGTGGAAGAAGTGGGAGAAGTGGACAGAGTGGACGAGGTGGACGAAGTGGACGAAGCAAAATAACCAGAACAAGATGAACAAGAAGAAGAACAAGAAGAAGAAGTGGAAGAAGAATAAGAAGAAGAAGAAGTGGAAGTGGGAGAAGTGGACGAAGTAGACAAAGTGGACGAAGTGGACAGAGTGGAAGAAGTGGAAGAAGAAGAAGAACCAGCTGAAGAAGAAGAATAAGTGGAAGAAGAACAAGAAAGAAATGGAAGAAGTGCACGAAGTGGATGAAGAGGACGAAGAGGACGAAGTGGATGAAGTGGACGAAGGGGACGAAGTGGAAGAACAAGAAGAACAAGAACAAGAACAAGACGAACAAGAAGATGAAGTGGAAGAAGAAGAGGAAGAAGAAGTGGAAGAAGTGGGAGAAGTGGACAGAGTGGATGACGTGGATGGAGTTTTCGAGGTGGACGAAGTGGACAAGGTGGACGAAGTGGACGACGTGGACGAAGTGGACAAAGCAAAATAAGTAGAACAAGATGAACAAGAAGATGAACAAGAAGAAGAAGTGGAAGAAGAATAACAAGAAGAAGTAGAGGTGGGAGAAGTGGACGAAGTGAAAGCAGAGGAAGGAGCAAAATAAGCAGAATAAGAAGAAGAAGTGGAAGTGGGAGAAGAGGACGAAGTAGACAAAGTGGACGAAGAGGATGAAGTTGACGAAGTGGACAAAGTGGACGAAGTGGAAGAAGAAGAAGAACCAGCAGAAGAAGAAGAAGAAGTGGAAGAAGAACAAGAAGAACAAGAAGAAGAAGTGGACGAAGTGGATGAAGAGGACGGAGTAGACGAAGGGGACGAAGTGGAAGAAGAAGAACAAGAACAAGAACAAGAAGAACAAGAACAAGAAGATGAAGTGGAAGAAGAACAGGAAGAAGAAGTGGAAGAAGTGTCGAGTGGACGAGGTGGACGAAGTGGACGAGGTGGACGAAGTGGACGAAGTGGACGAAGTGGACGAAGTGGACGAAGTGGACGAAGTGGACGAAATGGACGAAGTTGACGAAGTGGACGAACTAAATGAACTGGAAGAAGTGGACGAAGCTGACGAAGTGGAAGAAGAAGAACGAGAAGAAGAACAAGAAGAAAAAGAAGAAGTAGTGGAAGAAGAAAAAGAAGAAGTAGTGGAAGAAGAACAAGAAGAAGAAGTGGAAGAAGTGCACGAAGTGGACGAACTAGACGAACTGGAAGAAGTGGAAGAAGTGGAAGAAGTGGAAGAAGTGGACAATGTCGACGAAGTGGACGAAGTGGACGAAGTGGAAGAAGAGGAAGAAGCAAAATAAGTAGAACAAGATGAACAACAAGAACAACAAGAAGAAGAAGAAGTAGAAGAAGAATAAGAAGAAGAAGTGGAAGTGGGAGAGGTGGACGAAGTAAACAGGTGGACGAAGAGGACGAAGTAGACGAAGGGGACGAAGAGGACGAAGTGGACAAAGTGGACGAAGTGGACGAATTGAAAGAAGAAAGAGAACCAGCAAAAGAAGAAGAAGAAGTGGAAGAAGAACAAGAAGAACAAGAACACAAAGTGGAAGAAATGGACGAAGAGGACGAAATGGATGAAGTGGACAAAGTGGACGAAGTGGAAGAAGAAGAAGAACAAGAAGATGAAGTGGAAGAAGAACAGGAAGGAGAAGTGGAAGAAGTGGGAGAAGTGGACAGAGTGGACGAGGTGGACGATGTGGACAAAGTCATCGAAGTGTACGAAGTGGACGAAGTGGGCGAAGTGGAAGAAGTTGAAGAAGCAGAATAAGCAGAACAAGATGAACAAGAAGAAGAACAAAAAGAAGAACACGAAGAAGAAGTGGAAGAAGAATAAGAAGAAGAATAAGAAGAAGAAGTAGAAGTTGGAGAAGTGGACGAAGTAGACGAAGTGGACAAGGTTGACGAAGTCGACGAAATGGACGAAGTGGACGAAGTTGACGAAGTGGAGGAACTAGACAAACTGGAAGAAGTTGACGAAGTGGACGAATCTGACGAAGTGGACGAAGTGGACGAAGTGGAAGAAGAACAACGAGAAGAAGAACAAGAAGAAGAAGTAGTGGAAGAAGAACAAGAAGAAGAAGTAGTGGAAGAAGAACAAGAAGAAGAAGTGGAACAAGTGCACAAAGTGAACGAACTAGACGAACTGGAAGAAGTGGAAGAATTGGACGATGTCGACGAAGTGGACGAAGTTGACAAAGTGGACGAAGTTGACGAAGTGGACGAAGTGGAAGAAGTGGAAGAAGTTGACGAAGTGGACGAAGTGGAAAAGTGGACGAAGTGGACGAAGAGGACGAAGTGAACGATGTGGACGAAGTGCACGAAGTGGACGATGTTGACAAAGTAGACGAAGTGGAAGAAGTGGAAGAAGAAGGATAAGCAGAACAAGAGGAAGAACAAGAAGAAGAACACGAAGAAGAAGTGGAAGAAGAATAAGAAGAAGAAGTGGAAGTGGGAGAAATGGACGAAGTAGACGAAGTAGACGAAGTGCACGAAGTGGACGATGTGGACGAACTAGACGAACTGGAAGAAGTGGATGAAGTGGACAAAGTTGACGAAGTGGACAAAGTGGACGAAGTGAACGAAGTAGACGAAGTGGACGAATTTGTCGAAATGGACGATGTGGACAATGTGGACGAAGTGGACGAAGTGGAAGAAGTGGAAGAAGCAGAATAAGCTGAACAAGATGAACAAGATGAACAAGAAGAAGAACAAGAAGAAGAAGTGGAAGTGGAAGTGGGAGAATTGGACGAAGTAGACGAAGTGGTCGAAGTTGACAAAGTGGACGATGTGGACGAACTAGACGAATTGGAAGAAGTGGATGAAGTTAACGAAGTTGACGAAGTTGACAAAGTGGAAGAACTGAACGAAGTGGATGAAGTGGACGAAGTGCACAAAGTGGACGAAGTGGAAGAAGAAGAATAAGCAGAACAAGACGAACAAGAAGAAGAACAAGAAGAAGAAGTGGAAGAAGAATAAGAAGTAGAAGTGGAAATGGGAGAAGTGGACGAAGTGGACGAAGTTGACAAAGTGGACGATGTGGACGAACTAGACGAACTTGAAGAAGTGGAAGAAGTGGAAGAAGTGGATGAAGTTAACGAAGTGAACGAAGTGGACGAAGTGCACAAAGTGGACGAAGTGGAAGAAGTGTAAGAAGAAGAAAAGCAGAACAAGATGACAAAAAGAAGAACAAGAAGAAGAAGTTGAAGAAGGAGTGGAAGTGGGAGAAGTGGAGGAAGTAGATGAAGTGGACGCAGTTGACAAAGTGGACGAAGTGTACGATGTGGACGAACTAGACGAACTGGAATAAGTTGAAGATGTCGACGAAGTTGACGAAGTGGACGAAGTGGACAAAGTTGACGAAGTGAACGAAGTAGACGAAGGGGACGAAGTAGACGAAGTGGACGAAGTGCACGAAGTGGACGAAGTGGACGATGTGGACCAGGTGGACGAAGTAGAGGAAGTAGAGGAAGTGGACGAAGTGGAAGAAGCAGAATAAGCAAAACAAGATGAACAAGAAGAAGAAGTGGAAGAAGAATATGAAGAAGTGGAAGAGGCAAAAGTGGACGAAGTGGACGAGGTGGACGAAGTGGAAGAAGAAGAACAAGAACAAGAACAAGAACAAGAAGAAGAACTGGAAGAAGAACAAGAAGAAGAGGACGAAGTTGAAGAAGTGGACAGAGTGGAAGACGTGGACGAAGTGGACGATGTGGACTGTGGATGAAATGGACGAAGTGGACGAAATGGACGTAGTGGACGAACTAGACGAAGTTGACGAAGTGGACGAGGCTGACGAAGTGGACGAAGTGGAAGAAGAAGAACGATAAGAAGAACAAGGAGAAGTGGTGGATGAGGAACAAGAAGTAGAAGTGGAAGAAGTGGACGAAGTGCACTAACTAGACGAACTCGAAGAAGTGGACGAAGTTGACGAAGTGGACGAAGTGGACGAAGTTGACAAAGTGGACGAATTTGACGAAGTGGACGATGTGGACGATGTTGTCGAAGTTGATGAAGTGGACGAAGAAGAATTAGAAGAAGAAACAGAAGAAGAACAAGAAGAAGTAGTGGAAGAAGAAGAAGAAGTGGAAGAAGTGGACGAAGTGGACGAACCAGACGAACTGGAAGAAGTGGACGAAGTGGAAGAAGTGGACGAAGTGGACGAAATGGACGAAGTGGACAAAGTGGACGAAGTGGAAGAAGAAGAACAAGAAGAAGAACAAGAAGAACAAAAACAAGTAGTGGAAGAAGAACAAGAAGAAGAAGTGGATGAAGTGGACGAAGGTGACGAAGTGGACGAGGTGGACGAAGTGGACGAAGTGGACCAAGTGGACGAAGTGGACGAAGTAGACAAACTAGACAAACTGGAAGTAGGGGACGAAGTTGACGAAGTGGACGAAGCTGACCAAATGGACGAAGTGAAAGAAGAAGAACAAGAAGACAAAAGAGAAGAAGAACAAGAACAAGAAATGTAGTGGAAGAAGAACAAGAAGAAGAAGTGGAAGAAGTGGACGAAATAGACGAACTGGAAGAAGTGGAAGAAGTGGAAGAAGTGGACGAAGTGGACGAAATGGACAAAGTGGACGAAGTTGACGAAGTGGACGAAGTGGACAAAGTGGACGAAGTGGCGAAGTGGACGAACATGACGAAGTGGATGATGTGGACGAAGTGCACGAAGTGTACGAAGTGGACGAAGTGGAAGAAGTGGAAGAAGTGGAAGAAGTGGAAGAAGTAGTATAAGCAGAACAAGATGAACAAGAAGAAGAACAAGAAGAAGAACAAGAAGAAGAAGTGGAAGAAGAATAAGAAGAAGAAGTAGAAGTGGGAGAAGTGGACAAAGTAGAAAAAGTGGACGAAGTTGACAAAATGGACGAAGTGGACAAACTAGACGAACTGGAAGAAGTGGAAGAAGTCGACGAAGTTGACGAAGTGGACAAAGTTCACGAAGTAGATGAAGTGGACAAAGTAAATGAAGTGTACGAAGTGGAAGAAGAAGAAAAAGAACAAGAGCAAGAAGAAGAACGAGAAGAACAAGAAGAAGTAGTGGAAGAACAACATGAAGAAGAAGTAGAAGAAGTGGACGAACTAGATGAACTGGAAGAAGTTGACGAAGAGCAAGAAGTGGACGAAGTTGACGAAGTGGACGAAGTTCACAAAGTAGACGAAGTGGACAAAGTGGACGAAGTTGACAAAGTGGACGAAGTGGACGAAGTTGACGAAGTAGACGAAGTGGACGAAGTGGACAAAGTGGACGAAGTGGACGAAGTGGACGAAGTGGATGAAGTGGACGAAGTGGAAGAACAAGAAGAAGAACAAGAAGAAGAAGAAGATCGAGAAGAACAAGAAGAAGAACAAGAAGAAGAAGAAGAACGAGAAGAACAAGAAGAAGAAGAAGAACGAGAAGAACAAGAAGAAGAACAAGAAGA
The DNA here is from genome assembly GCF_029865625.1 of Vigna umbellata. Classification (NCBI taxonomy): domain Eukaryota; kingdom Viridiplantae; phylum Streptophyta; class Magnoliopsida; order Fabales; family Fabaceae; genus Vigna; species Vigna umbellata. The sequence goes on along the minus strand of NC_142173.1, from coordinate 33,166,803 downwards.
AGTAGTGGAAGAACAACATGAAGAAGAAGTAGACAAAGTGGACGAAGTGAGCGAACTGGACGAACTAGACGAACTGGAAGAAGTTGACGAAGTGGAAGAAGTGGATGAACTTGACGAAGTAGACGAACTTGACGAAGTGGCCGAAGCGGACGAAGTGGGCGAATATGACGAAGTGGACGAAGTGGAAGAAGTGGACGAAGTGGACGAAGTGGACGAAGTGGACGAAGTGGACGAAGTGGACGAAGTGGACGAAGAGGACGATGTGGACGAAGTGCGCGAAGTGTACGAAGTGGACGAAGTGGACGAAGTGGATGAAGTGGAAGAAGCAGAATAAGCAGAACAAGATGAACAAGAAGAAGAACAAGAAGAAGAAGTGGAAGAAGAATAAGAAGAAGAAGTGGAAGTGGGAGAAGTGGACGAAGTTGACAAAGTGGACGAATTGGACGAACTAGACGAACTGCAAAGAAGTGGAAGAAGTGGACGAAGTCGACGAAGCTGACGAAGTGGACGAAATGGACGAAGTGGACCAAGTTGACGAAGTGGACGAAATGGAGAAGTTGACAAATTGGAAGAAGTGGACCAAGTGGACAAAGTGGACGAAGTGGAAGAAGAAAAAAAAGAACAAGATAAAGAAGAAGAACAAGAAGAACAAGAAGATCAAGAAGACATAGTGGAAGAAGAACAAGAGGAAGTGGAAGAAGTGGACGAAGTAGACGAAGTGGAAGAAGGGGACGAAGTGGATGAAGTGGACCAAGTAGACCAAGTGGATGAAGTAGACAAACTAGACGAACTGGAAGAAGTGGACGAAGCTGACCAAGTGGACAAAGTGGACGAAGTGGAGGAAGAAGAACAAGAAGATGAAAGAGAAGAAGAACAAGAACAAGAAAGAGTAGTGGAAGAAGAACAGGAAGAAGAAGTGGAAAAAGTGGATGAAGTGGACGAACTGGAAGAAGTGGAAGAAGTGGAAGAAGTTGACGAAGCGGACGAAGTGGACGGAATGGACAAAGTGGACGAAGTTGATGAAGTGGACCAAGTGGACGAAGTGGACAAAGTGAACGAAGTGCACGAAGCGGACGAATTGGACGGAGTGGACGAAGTGGAAGAAGTGGAAGAAGTAGTATAAGCAGAAAAGATGAATAAGAGAAGAAGAACAAGGAGAAGAACAAGAAGAAGAAGTGGAAGAAGAATAAGAAGAAGAAGTAGAACTGGGACAAGTGGACAAAGTATACGAAGTGGACGAAGTTGATAATGTGCACGAACAAGACGAACTGGAAGAAGTGGACGAAGTTGACGATGTCGATGAAGTTCACGAAGAAGACGAAGTGGACGAATTTGGCGAAGTGGACGAAGTGGAAGAAGAAGAAGAACAACAAGAACAAGAAGAAGAACGCGAAGAACAAGAAGAAATAGTTGAAGAACAACATGAAGAAGAAGTGGAAGAAGTGAACGAAGTGGGCGAAGTGGACGAACTAGAGGAACTGGAAGAAGTTGACGAAGTGGAAGAAGTCGACGAAGCGGACCAAGTCGAAGAAGTGAAAGAAGTGGACGAAGTGGACAAAGTGGACGAAGTGGACGAAGTTGACGAAGTGGACGATGTGGACGAAGTGGACGAAGTGGACGAGCTAGACGAACTGGAAGAAGTGGATGAAGTTGACGAAGTGGACAAAGCTGACGAAGCTGACGAAGTGGACGAAGTGGACAAAGTGGACGAAGTGCACGAACTGGACAATGTGGACGGAGTGGACGAAGTGGACGAAGTTGACAATGTGCACGAACTAGACGAACTGGAAGAAGTGGACGAAGTTGACAATGTCGACGAAGTTCACGAAGAAGACGAAGTGGACGAATTTGGCGAAGTGGACGAAGTGGAAGAAGAAGAAGAAGAACAAGAACAAGAAGAAGAACGAGAAGAACAAGAAGAAATAGTGGAAGAACAACATGAAGAAGAAGTGGAAGAAGTGGACGAAGTTGGCGAAGTGGACGAACTAGACGAACTAGAAGAAGTTGACGAAGTGCAAGAAGTGGACGAAGTGGACCAAGTCGAAGAAGTGAAAGAAGTGGACGAAGTGGACAAAGTGGACGAAGTTGACGAAGTGGACGATGTGGACGAAGTGGACGAAGTGGACAAACTAGACGAACTAGACGAACTGGAAGAAGTTGATGAAGTTGACGAAGTGGACAAAGCTGACGAAGCTGACTAAGTGGACGAAGTGGAACTACACGAACTGGAAGAAGTGGATGAAGTTGACGAAGTGGACAAAGCTGACGAAGCTCACGAAGTGGACGAAGCGGACAAAGTGGACGAAGTGGACGAAGTGGACGAAGTGGACGAAGTGGACGAAGTGGACGAAGTGGACGAAGTGGACGAAGTGGACGAAGTGGACGAAGTGGACGAAGTGGACGAAGTGGACGAAATGGACGAAGTGGACGAAGTGGAAGAAGTGGAAGAAGTAGAATAAGCAGAAGAAGATGAATAAGAAGAAGAAGTGGAAGAAGAATAAGAAGAACAAGTGGAAGTCAGAGAAGTGGCCGAAGTAGACGAAGTGGACGAAGGGGACGAAGTGGACGAAGTGCAAGAAGAATAAGAGCAACAAGAACAAGAAGAAAAATAAGACGAACTAGAAGAAGAACAAGAAGAAGTGGAAGAAGCGGGAGAAGTGAACGGAATGGACGACGTGGACGAAGCTGACGAGGTGGACGAAGTGGACGAAGTGAACGAAGAGGACGAACTGGACGAAGTGGACAAAGTTGACGAAGTGGACGAAGTTGACAATGTGCACGAACTAGAGGAACTGGAAGAAGTGGACGAAGTTGACGATGTCGACGAAGTTCACGAAGAAGACGAACTGGACGAATTTGGCGAAGTGGAAGAAGAAGAACAACAACAAGAACAAGAAGAAGAACGAGAAGAACAAGAAGAAATAGTGGAAGAACAACATGAAGAAGAAGTGGAAGAAGTGGACGAAGTGGGCGAAGTGGTCGAACTAAACGAACTGGAAGACGTTGACGAAGTGGAAGAAGTGGACGAAGTGGACCAAGTCGAAGAAGTGAAAGAAGTGGACGAAGTGGACAAAGTGGACGAAGTGGACGAAGTTGACGAAGTGGACGAGGTGGACGAAGAGGACGAAGTGGACGAAGTGGACGAACTAGACGAACTGGAAGAAGTGGATGAAGTTGACGAAGTGGACAAAGCTGACGAAGCTGATGAAGTGGACGAAGTGGACAAAGTGGACGAAGTGCACGAAGTGGACAAAGTGGACGGAGTGGACGAAGTGGAAGAAGTGGAAGAAGTAGTATAAGCAGAACAAGATGAACAAGAGAAGAAGAACAAGAAGAAGAACAAGAAGAAGAAGTGGAAGAAGAATAAGAAGAAGAAGTAGAACTGGGACAAGTGGACAAAGTATACGAAGTGGACGAAGTTGACAATGTGCACGAACTAGACGAACTGGAAGAAGTGGACGAAGTTGACGATGTCGACGAAGTTCACGAAGAAGACGAAGTGGACGAATTTGGCGAAGTGGACAAAGTGGAAGAAGAACAACAACAACAAGAACAAGAAGAAGAATGAGAAGAACAAGAAGAAATAGTGGAACAACAACATGAAGAAGAAGTGGAAGAAGTGGACGAAGTGGGCGAAGTGGACGAACTAGACGAACTAGAACAAGTTGACGAAGTGGAAGAAGTGGACGAAGTGGACCAAGTCGAAGAAGTGAAAGACGTGGACGAAGTGGACAAAGTGGACGAAGTGGACGAAGTTGACGAAGTTGACGAAGTTGACGATGTGGACGAAGTGGACGAAGTGGACGAAGTGGACGAAGTGGACGAACTAGACGAACTAGAAGAAGTGGATGAAGTTGAGGAAGTGGACAAAGCTGACGAAGCTGACGAAGTGGACGAAGTGGAACTAGACGAACTGGAAGAAGTGGATGAAGTTGACGAAGTGGACAAAGCTGACGAAGCTGACGAAGTGGACGAAGTGGTCGAAGTGGACGAAGTGGACGAAGTGGACGAAATGGACGAAGTGGACGAAGTGGAAGAAGTGGAAGAAGTAGAATAAGCAGAAGAAGATGAACAAGAAGAAGAAGTGGAAGAAGAATAAGAAGAACAAGTGGAAGTCAGAGAAGTGGACGAAGTAGACGAAGTGGACGAAGGGGACGAAGGGGACGAAGTGGAAGAAGAATAAGAACAACAAGAACAAGAAGAAAAAGAAGACGAACTGGAAGAAGAACAAGAAGAAGTGGAAGAAGCGGGAGAAGTGAACGGAATGGACGACGTGGACGAAGCTGACGAGGTGGACGAAGTGGACGAAGTGAACGAAGAGGACGAACTGGACGAAGTGGACAAAGTTGACGAAGTGGACGAAGTTGACGAACTCGACAAAGTGGAAGAAGAAGAAGTAGAAGAAGAACAAGAAGAAGTGGGAGAAGTGGACGAAGTCGACGAAGCTGACGAAGTGGACGAAATGGACGAAATGGACGTAGTGGACGAAGTGGATGAACTAGACGAACTGGAAGAAGTGGAAGAAGTGGACGAAGTGGAAGAAAAAGAATGAGAAGAAGAACAAGAAGTAGAACAAGAAGAAGTGGTGGAAGAAGAACAAGAAGAAGAAGTGGAAGAAGTGGACTAACTAGGCGAACTGGAAGAAGTGGACGAAGTTGACGAAGTGGACGAAATGGACGAAGTGGACGAAGTGGATGAAGTGGACGAAGTGGACGAAGTCGACGAAGAGGACGAAGTGGACGAAGAGGACGAAGTGGACGATATGGACGAAGTGCACGAAGTGGACGAAGTGGATGAAGGGGACGAAGTGGACGAAAGGGACGAGGTAGATGAAGTTGACGAAGTGGAAGAAGAAGTAGTAGAAGAAGAACAAGAAGAATTGGAAGAAGGGGGAGAAGTGGACGAAGTCGACGAAGCTGACGAAGTAGACGAAATGGACGTAGTTGAGGAAGTGGACGAACTAGACGTAGTGGAAGAGGAAGAAGTAGAAGAAGAACAAGAAGAAGAACAAGAGGAATTGGATGAAGTGGGAGAAGTCGACGAAGTCGACGAAGCTGACGAAGTGGACGAAATGGACGTAGTGGACGAACTAGACGAAGTTGACGAAGTGGACGAGGCTAACGAAGTGGACGAAGTGGAAGAAGAAGAACGATAAGAAGAACAAGGAGAAGTGGTGGATGACGAACAAGAAGAAGAACTGGAAGAAGTGGACGAAGTTGACGAAGTGCACGAAGTTGACGAAGTGGACGAATTTGACATAGTGGACGATGTGGACGATGTTGTCGAAGTTGACGAAGTGGACGAAGAAGAATTAGAAGAAGAAATAGAAGAAGAACAAGAAGAAGTAGTGGAAGAAGACGAACTGGAAGAAGTGGACGAAGTGGAAGAAGTGGACGAAGTGGACGAAATGGACGAAGTGGACAAAGTAGACGAAGTGGAAGAAGAAGAACAAGAAGAACAAAAACAAGTAGTGGAAGAAGAACAAGAAGAAGAAGTGGACGAAGTGGACGAAGGTGACGAAGTGGACGAGGTGGACGAAGTGGACCAAGTGGACCAAGTGGACGAAGTAGACAAACTAGACAAAGTGGAAGAAGTGGACGTAGTTGACGAAGTGGACGAAGCTGACCAAGTGGACGAAGTGAAAGAAGAAGAACAAGAAGATAAAACAGAAGCAAGAAAAAGTAGTGGAAGAAGAAAAAGAACAAGAAAAAGTAGTGGAAGAAGAACAAGAAGAAGAAGTGGAAGAAGTGGACGAACTATGCGAACTGGAAGAAGTGGAAGAAATGGACGAAGTGGACGAAATGGACAAAGTGGACGAAGTTGACGAAGTGGACGAAGTGGACGAAGTGGACGAACATGACGAAGTGGATGATGTTGACGAAGTGCACGAAGTGTACGAAGTGGACGAAGTGGAAGAAGTGGAAGAAGTGGAAGAAGTAGTATAAGCAGAACAAGATGAACAAGAAGAAGAACAAGAAGAAGAATAAGAAGAAGAAGTGGAAGAAGAAGAAGAAGAAGAAGTAGAAGTGGGAGAAGTGGACAAAGTAGAAAAAGTGGACGAAGTTGACAAAATGGACGAAGTGGACGAACTAGACGAACTGGAAGAAGTGGAAGAAGTCGACGAAGTTGACGAAGTGGACAAAGTTCACGAAGTAGATGAAGTGGACAAAGTAAACGAAGTGGACGAAGTGGAAGAAGAAGAAAAAGAACAAGAGCAAGAAGAAGAACGTGAAGAACAAGAAGAAGTAGTGGAAGAACAACATGAAGAAGAAGTGGACGAAGTGTACGAAGTGGACGAACTAGATGAACTGGAAGAAGTTGACGAAGAGCAAGAAGTGGACGATGTTGATGAAGTTGACGAAGTGGATGAAGTTAACAAAGTAGACGAAGTGGACAAAGTGGACGAAGTTGACGATGTGGACGAAGTTGACGAAGTGGACAAAGTTCACGAAGTAGACGAAGTGGACGAAGTGGACAAAGTGCACGAAGTGGACGAAGTGGACAAAGTGGATGAAGTGGACGAAGTGGAAGAACAAGAAGAAGAACAAGAACAAGAAGAAGAACGAGAAGAACAAGAAGAAGAACAAGAAGAAGTAGTGGAAGAACAACATGAAGAAGAAGTAGACAAAGTGGACGAAGTGAGCGAAGTGGACGAACAAGACGAACTGGAAGAAGTTGACGAAGTGGAAGAAGTTGATGAAGTGGACGAAGTGGACGAACTTGACGAAGTGGACGAAGTGGGCGAATATGACGAAGTGGACGAAGTGGACGAAGTGGACGAAGTTGACGAAGTGGACGAAGTGGACGAAGTGGACGAAGTGGACGAAGTGGACGAAGTGGACGAAGTGGACGAAGTGGACGAAGAGGACGAAGAGGACGATGTGGACGAAGTAAACGAAGTGGAAGAAGAAGGAACAAGAAAAAGAACAAGAAGAACAAAAACAAGTAGTGGAAGAAGAACAAGAAGAAGAAGTGGACGAAGTGGACGAAGTGGACGAAGTGGACCAAGTGGACGAAGTAGACAAACTAGACAAACTGGAAGAAGTGGACGAAATTGACGAAGTGGACGAAGCTGACCAAGTGGACGAAGTGAAAGAAGAAGAACAAGAAGATAAAAGAGAAGAAGAACAAGAACAAGAAATGTAGTGGAAGAGGAACAAGAAGAAGAAGTGGAAGAAGTGGACGAAGTGGACCAACTAGACGAACTGGAAGAAGTGGAAGAAGTGGAAGAAGTGGACGAAGTGGACGAAATGGACAAAGTGGACGAAGTTGACAAAGTGGACGAAGTGGACGAAGTGGACGAAGTTGACGAAGTGGACGAAGTGGACGAAGTGGACAAAGTGGACGAAGTGGACGAACATGACGAAGTGGATGATGTGGACGAAGTGCACGAAGTGTACGAAGTGGACGAAGTGGAAGAAGTGGAAGAAGTGGAAGAAGTAGTATAAGCAGAACAAGATGAACAAGAAGAAGAACACAAAGAAGAACAAGAAGAAGAAGTGGAAGAAGAATAAGAAGAAGAAGTAGAAGTGGGAGAAGTGGACAAAGTAGAAAAAGTGGACGAAGTTGACAAAATGGACGAAGTGGACGAACTAGACAAACTGGAAGAAGTGGAAGAAGTCGACGAAGTTGACGAAGTGGACGAAGTGGAAGAAGTGGACGAAGTTCACAAAGTGGACGAAGTGGACAAAGTGGACGAAGTTGACGAAGTGGACGAAGTTCACGAAGTAGACGAAGTGGACAAAGTGGACAAAGTGGACGAAGTGGACGAAGTGGACGAAGTGGACGAAGTGGACGAAGTGGACGAAGTGGAAGAACAAGAACAAGAACAGGAACAAGAAGAAGAACGAGAAGAACAAGAAGAAGTAGTGGAAGAACAACATGAAGAAGAAGTAGATAAAGTGGACGAAGTGATCGAAGTGGACGAACTAGACGAACTGGAAGAAGTTGACGAAGAGCAAGAAGTGGACGAAGTTGACGAAGTGGACGAAGTTCACAAAGTAGACGAAGTGGACAAAGTGGACGAAGTTGACGAAGTGGACGAAGTGGACGAAGTGGACGAAGTGGACGAAGCGGACGAAGTGGACAAAGTGGACGAAGTGGACGAAGTGGAAGAACAAGAACAAGAAGAAGAACGAGAAGAACAAGAAGAAGAACAAGAAGAAGTAGTGGAAGAACAACATGAAGAAGAAGTAGACAAAGTGGACGAAGTGCACGAAGTGAACGAAGTGGACAAACTAGACGAACTGGAAGAAGTTGACAATGTGGAAGAAGTGGACGAAGTGGACGAACTTGACGAAGTGGATGAAGTGGACGAAGTGGACGAACTTGACGAAGTGGACGAAGTGGGCGAATATGACGAAGTGGACGAAGTGGACGAAGTTGACGAAGTGAACGAAGTGGACGAAGTTGACGAAGTGAACGAAGTGGACGAAGTGGACGAAGTGGACGAAGAGGACGATGTGGACGAAGTGCGCGAAGTGTACGAAGTGGACGAAGTGGACGAAGTGGACGAAGTGGACGAAGTGGATGAAGTGGAAGAAGCAGAATAAGCAGAACAAGATGAACAAGAAGAAGAACATGAAGAAGAAGTGGAAGAAGAATAAGAAGAAGAAGTGGAAGTGGGAGAAGTGGACGAAGTTGACAAAGTGGACGAATTGGACGAAGTGGACGAACTAGACGAACTGCAAAGAAGTGGAAGAAGTGGACGAAGCTGACGAAGTGGACGAAATGGACGAAGTGGACCAAGTTGACGAAGTGGACGAAATGGAGAAGTTGACAAATTGGAAGAAGTGGACCAAGTGGACAAAGTGGAAGAAGAAAAACAAGAACAAGATAAAGAAGAAGAATAAGAAGAACTCTTAAGACATAGTGGAAGAAGAACAAGAGGAAGTGGAAGAAGTGGACGAAGTAGACGAAGTGGAAGAAGTGGACGAAGTGGATGAAGTGGACGAAGTGGACCAAGTGGACCAAGTGGACGAAGTAGACAAACTAGACGAACTGGAAGAAGTAGACGAAGTTCACGAAGTGGACGAAGCTGACCAAGTGGACAAAGTGGACGAAGTGGAAGAAGAAGAACAAGAAGATGAAAGAGAAGAAGAACAAGAACAAGAAAGAGTAGTGGAAGAAGAACACAAAGAAGAAGTCGAAGAAGTGGATGAAGTGGACGAACTGGAAGAAGTGGAAGAAGTGGAACAAGTTGACAAAGCGGATGAAATGGACAAAGTGGACGAAGTTGACGAAGTGGACCAAGTGGACCAAGTGGACCAAGTGGACGAATTTGCCGAAGTGGACGAAGTGGACAAAGTGGACGGAGTGGACGAAGTTGAAGAAGTGGAAGAAGTTGTATAAGCAGAACAAGATGAACAAGAGAAGAAGAACAAGAAGAAGAAGTGGAAGAAGAATAAGAAGAAGAAGTAGAACTGGGACAAGTGGACAAAGTATACGATGTGGACGAAGTTGACAATGTGCACGAACTAGACGAACTGGAAGAAGTAGACGAAGTTGACGATGTCGACGAAGTTCACGAAGAAGACGATGTGGACGAATTTGGCGAAGTGGACGAAGTGGAAGAAGAAGAAGAACAACAAGAACAACAAGAAGAACGAGAAGAACAAGAAGAAATAGTGGAAGAACAACATGAAGAAGAAGTGGAAGAAGTGGACGAAGTGGACGAAGTGGACGAACTAGACGAACTGGAAGAAGTTGACGAAGTGGAAGAAGTGGACGAAGTGGACCAAGTCGAAGAAGTGAAAGAAGTTGACAAAGTGGACGAAGTTGACGAAGTGGACGATGTGGACGAAGTGGACGAGGTGGATGAACTAGACGAACTGGAAGAAGTGGATGAAGTTGACGAAGTGGACAAAGCTGACGAAGCTGACGAAGTGGACGAAGTGGATGAAGTGGACGAAGTGGACGAAGTGGACGAAGTGGACGAAATGAATGAAGTGGACGAAGTGGAAGAAGTGGAAGAAGTAGAATAAGCAGAAGAAGATCAACAAGAAGAAGAAGTGGAAGAAGAATAAGAAGAACAAGTGGAAGTCAGAGAAGTGGACGAAGTAGACGAAGTGGACGAAGGGGACAAAGGGGACGAAGTGGACGAAGTGCAAGAAGAATAAGAACAACAAGAACGAGAAGAAAAAGAAGACGAACTGGAAGAAGAACAAGAAGAGGTGGAAGAAGTGGAAGAAGCGGGAGAAGTGAACGGAATGGACGACGTGGGCGAAGCTGACGAGGTGGACGAAGTGAACGAAGAGGACGAACTGGACGAAGTGGACAAAGTTGACGAAGTGGACGAAGTTGACGAACTCGACGAAGTGGAAGAACAAGAAGTAGAAGAAGAACAAGAAGAAGTAGGAGAAGTGGACGAAGTCGACGAAGCTGACGAAGTGGACGAAATGGACGTAGTGGACGAGGTGGTTGAACTAGACGAACTGGAAGAAGTGGACGAAGTTGACGAAGTGGACGAGGCTGACGAAGTGGAAAAAGTGGACGAAGTGGACGAAGTGGAAGAAAAAGAACGAGAAGAAGAACAAGAAGTAGAACAAGAAGAAGTGGTGGAAGAAGAACAAGAAGAAGAAGTGGAAGAAGTGGACGAAGTGGACTAACTAGGCGAACTGGAAGAAGTGGACGAAGTTGACGAAGTGGACGAAATGGACGAAGTGGGCGAAGTGGACGAAGTGGACGAAGTGGAGGAAGAGGACGAAGTGGACGAAGAGGACGAAGTGGACGATGTGGACGAAGTGCACGAAGTGGACGAAGTGGACGAAGTGGATGAAGGGAACGAAGTGGACGAAAGGGACGAGGTGGATGAAGTTGACGAAGTGGAAGAAGAAGAAGTAGAAGAAGAGCAAGAAGAATTGGAAGAAGGGGGAGAAGTGGACGAAGTCGACGAAGCTGACGAAGTAGACGAAATGGACGTAGTGGACGAAGTGGACGAACTAGACGAAGTGGAAGAGGAAGAAGTAGAAGAAGAACAAGAAGAATTGGAAGAAGTGGGAGAAGTCGACGAAGCTGACGAAGTGGACGAAATGGACGTAGTGGACGAACTAGACGAAGTTGACGAAGTGGACGAGGCTGACGAAGTGGAGGAAAAGGAAGAAGAATAACGATAAGAAGAACAAGGAGAAGTGGGGGATGACGAACAAGAAGAAGAAGTGGAAGAAGTGGACGAAGTGCACTAACTAGACGAACTCGAAGAAGTGGACGAAGTTGACGAAGTGGACGAAGTGGACGAAGTTGACGAAGTGGACGAATTTGACGAAGTGGACGAAGTGGGCGATGTTGTCGAAGTGGACGAAGTGGACGAAGAAGAATTAGAAGAAGAAACAGAAGAAGAACAAGAAGAAATAGTGGAAGAAGAAGAAGAAGAAGAAGTGGAAGAAGTGGACGAAGTGGACGAACCAGACGAACTGGAAGAAGTGGACGAAGTGGAAGAAGTGGACGAAGTGGACGAAATGGACGAAGTGGACGAAGTGGATGAAATGGACAAAGTGGACGAAGTGGACGAAGTGGACGATGTGGACGAAGTGGACGAAGTGGACGAAGTGGACAAAGTGGACGAAGTGGACGAAGTGGACGAAGTGGACGAAGTGGACGAAGTGGACGAAGTGGACGAAGTGGACGAAGTGGACGAAGTGGACGAAGTGGACGAACATGACAAAGTGGATGATGTGGACGAAGTGCACGAAGTGTACGAAGTGGACGAAGTGGAAGAAGTGGAAGAAGTGGAAGAAGTAGTATAAGCAGAACAAGATGAACAAGAAGAAGAACAAGAAGAAGAAGTGGAAGAAGAACAAGAAGAAGAAGTAGAAGTGGGAGAGGTCGACAAGGTATACGTTGTGAACGAAGTTGACAAAGTGGACTAACTAGACGAACTGGAAGAAGTGGACGAAGTGGACGAAGTTCACGAAGTAGACGAAGTGGACGAAGTGGACGAACTTGACCAGGTGGACGAAGTTGGCAAAGCGGACGAAGTGGAAGAAGAAGAACAAGAACAAGAACAAGAAGAAGAACGAGAAGAAGAAGAGGAAGTAGTGGAAGAACAACATGAAGAAGAAGTGGAAGAACTGGACGAAGTGGGCGAAGTGGAAGAAGTTGACGAAGTGGAAGAAGTTGACGAAGTGGACCAAGTCGACGAAGTGAAAGAAGTGGACGAAGCGGACAAAGTGGACGAAGTGGACGAAGTTGACGAAGTGAACGAAGTGGACGAAGTTGACGAAGTGAACGAAGTGGACGAAGTGGACGAATTGGACGAAGTGGACGAACTGGATGAAGTTGACGAAGTGGACGAAGTGGACGAAATGGACGAAGTGGACGAAGAGGACGAAGTGGACGAAGTGGACGAAGAGGACGAAGTGGACGATGTGGACGAAGTGCACGAAGTGGACGAAGTGGATGAAGAGGACGAAGAGGACGAAGTGGACGAAGGGGACTAGGTGGATGAAGTTGACGAAGTGGACGAAGTTGACGAAGTGGACGAAGTGGAAGAAGAAGAAGTAGAAGAAGAACAAGAAGAATTGGAAGAAGTGGGAGAAGTGGACGAAGTCGACGAAGCTGACGAAGTGGACGAAATGGACGTAGTGGACGAACTAGACGAAGTGGAAGAAGAAGAAGTAGAAGAAGAACAAGAAGAATTGGAAGAAGTGGGAGAAGGGGACGAAGTCGACAAAGCTAACGAAGTGGACGGAATGGACGTAGTGGACGAACTAGACGAAGTGGAAGAAGTGGACGAAGTTGACGAAGTGGACGAGGCTGACGAAGTGGACGAAGTGGAAGAAGAAGAACGAGAAGAAGAATAAGGACAAGTGGTGGATGACGAACAAGAAGAAGAAGTGGAAGAAGTGGACGAAGTGGACTAACTAGACGAACTCGAAGAAGTGGAAGAAGTGGACGAAGTTGACGAAGTGGACGAAGTTGACGAAGTGGACGAAGAGGACGAAGTGGACGAAAAGGATGAAGAGGTAGAAGTGGACGATGTTGACTAAGTGCACGAAGTGGACGAAGTCGATGAAGCTGTGGAAGTGGACAAAATGGACAAAGTTGAAGAAGTGGGCGAAATGGACGAAGTGGACGAATTGGAAGAAGTTTAAGAAGTGGACGAAGTGGAAGAAGAAGAACAAGAAGAACAAAAAGAAGTAGTGGAAGAAGAACAAGAAGAAGAAGTGGACGAAGTGGACGTAGTGGACAAAGTGGACGAAGTGGACGAAGTGGACGAGGTGGACGAGGTGGACGAGGTGGACGAAGTGGACGAGGTGGACGAGGTGGACGAGGTGGACGAGGTGGACGAGGTGAACGAGGTGGACAACCTGGACGAAGTGGACGAACTGGACGAAGTGGAAGAAGAAGAAGAAGAACAAGAAGAAGTGGATGACGAAATGGACGAAGTGAAAGAAGAAGAATTAGAAGAACAACATGAAGAACAAGAAGTAGTGGAAGAAGAACACGAAGAAGAAGTGGAAGAAGTGGAAGAAGTGGACGAACTAGACGAACTGGAAGAAGTGGAAGAAGTGGACGAAGTTGACGAAGTGGACGAAGTGGACAAAGTGGACGAAGTGAACGAAGTGGACGAAGAGGACGAAGTTGACGAAGTGAACGAAGTGGAAGAAGTGGACGAAGTGGACGAAGTTGACGAAGTGGACGAAGTGGACGAAGAGTACGAAGTGGACGATGTGGACCAAGTAGAAGAAGTGGAAGAAGTAGAATAAGCATAACAAGATGAATAAGAAGAAGAAGTGGAAGAAGAACAAGAAGAAGAAGTGGAACTGGGAGAAGTGGGAGAAGTTGACGAAGTGGAAGAAGTGGAAGAAGAGGAAGAAGTGCACGAAGTTGACGAAGTGGACGAAGTGGACGAAATGGACGAATAGGACAAAGTGGACGATGTGGACGAAGTGTACGAAGTGGACAAAGTGGAAGAAGTGGAAGAAGCAGAATAAGCAGAACAAGATGAACAAGAAGAACAACAACAAGAAGAAGTGCAAGAACAATAAGAAGAAGAAGTGGAAGTGGGAGAAGTGAACGAAGTTGACAAAGTAGACGAAGTGCACGAAGAGGACGAAGTGGACGAAGTGGAAGAAGAAGAAGAAGAGGAACCAACAGAAGAAGAAGAACAAGTGGAAGAAGAACAAGAAGAACAAGAAGAAGTAGTGGAGGAAGTGGGAGAAGTGGACGAAGTGGACGAAGAGGACGAAGTTGATGAAGTGAACGAAGTGGACAAAGTGGACGAAGAGGACGAAGGGGACAAAGTGTACGAAGAAGAAAAAGAAGAACAAGAAGAAGTGGAAGATGAACAAGATGAAGAAGTGGAAGATGAACAAGAAGAAGAAGTGGAAGAATTGGGAGAAGTGGACGGAGTGGACGAGGTGGACGAAGTGGAAGAGGTGGACGAAGTTGACGAAGTGGAGAAAGTTGACGAAGTGGACAAAGTGGAAGAAGTGGAAGATGCAGAATAAGCAGAACAAGATGAACAAGAAGAAGAACAAGAAGAACAATAAGAAGAAGAAGTGGAAGTGGGAGAAGTGAACAAAGTAGACGAAGTGGACGAAGGGGACGAAGTGGAAGAAGAAGAAGAAGAAGAGGAACCAGCAGAAGAAGAAGAACAAGTGGAAGAAGAACAAGAAGAACAAGAAGAAGATGTGGAATAAGTGGGAGAAGTGGACGAAAAGGACAAAGTTGACGAACTGGAAGAAGAAGAAGAACAAGAACAACAACAAGAAGAACAAGAAGAAGTAGTGGAAGAACAAGAAGAAGTGGAAGAAGTGGACGAAGTGGACGAAGTGGAAGAAGTGGACGAACTAGACGAACTGGAAGAATTGGAAGAAGTGGAAGAAGTGGACGAAGTTGACGAAGTGGACGATGTTGACGAAGTGGACGAAGTGGACGAAGTTAACGAAGTGGACAAAGTGGACGAAGTGGAGGAAGTGGAGGAAGTTGACGAAGTTGAGGAATTGGAGGAAGTGGACGATGTTGACGAAGTTGGGGAAGTGAAAGAAGTAGAGGAAGTGGAGGAAGTGGAGGAAGTGGGTGAAGTGGACGAAGTGGACGATGTGGACGAAGTGCACGAAGTATACGAAGTATACGAAGTTGACGACGTGGACGAAGCGGACGAAGTGGTAGAAGCACAATAAGTAGAACAAGAAGAACAAGAAGAAGAACAAGAAGAAGAAGTGGAAGAAGAATAAGAAGAAGAAGTGGAAGTTGGAGAAGTGGACGAAGTAGACGAAGTGGACGAAGTTGACAAACTGGATGAAGTGGAAGAAGTGGAAGATGTGGAAGAAGTCGAAGAAGTGGAAGAAGTAGAAGAAGTGGACGAAGTTGACGAACTGGACGAAGAGCACAAAATGGACGAAGTGAACGAAGTAGACGAAGTGGACGAAGTTGACGAAGTGGGCGAAGTGGACGAAGTGGACGGTGTGGACGATGTGGACGAAGTGGATGAAGTGGACGAAGTGGACGAAGTGGAAGAAGCAGAATAAGCAGAACAAGATGAACAAGAAGAAGAACAAGAAGAAGAAGTGGAAGAAGAAGTGGAAGAAGAATAAGAAGAAGAAGTGGAAGTGCGAGAAGTGGACGAAGTAGACGAAGTGGACGAGGTTGACAAAGTGGACGAAGTGGACGACGTGGAAGAAGTGGAAGAAGTGGAAGAAGTGGAAGAAGTGGAAGAAGTAGAAGAACTGGACGAAGATGAGGAAGAGGACAAAGTTCAGGAAGTGGACAAAGTGGACGAAGTGAATGAAGTGGACGAAGTTTACGAAGTGGACGAAGTGGACGAAGTGGACGAAGTCGACGAAGTGGACGATGTGGAAGAAGTGGACGAAGTGGTTGAAGTGGACGAAGTGGACGAAGTGGAAGAAGTAGAATAAGAAGAACAAGATGAACAAGAAGAAGAACAAGAAGAAGAAGTGGACGAAGAATAAAAAGAGGAAGTGGAAGAAGAACAAAAAGAAGTGGAAGAAGTGCGAGAAGTGGACTAAGTCAACGAAGCTGACGAAGTGGACGAAATAGACGAAAAGGACGAAGTTGACGAACTGGAATAAGAAGATGAAGAAGAAGAACAACAAGAACACGAAGAACAAGAAGAAGCAGTGGAAGAACAAGAAGAAGAAGTGGATGAGTTGGACGAAGTGGACGAAGTGGACGAACCAGACGAACTGGAAGAAGTGGACGAAGTTGACGAAGTTGATGAATTTGACGAACTTGACGAAGAGGACGATGTGCACGAAGTGGACAATGTGGAGGAAGTTGACGAAGTGGACAAAGTGGAGGAAGTGGAGGAAGTTGACAAAGTAGACGAACTGGAAGAAGTGGAAGAAGTAGAGGAAGTGGACGCAGTTGTCGAAGTGGACGAAGTGGACGATGTGGACGAAGTGAACGAAGTAAAAGAAATGGACGAAGTTGACGAAGTAGACGAAGTGGACGAAGTGGACAAAGTGGACGAAGTGGACGAAGACGACGAATTGGACAATGTGGACAAAGTGTACGAAGTGGACGAAGTGGACGAAGTGCAAGAAGTGGAAGAAGCAAAATAAGCAGAGCAAGATGAACAAGAAGAAGAACAAGAAGAAGAAGTGGAAGTGCGAGAAGTGGACGAAATAGACGAAGTTGACAAAGTGGACGAACTGGAAGAAGTGGAAGAAGTGGAAGAAGTAGAGGAAGTGGACGAATTTGACGAAGTGGACGAAGTGGATAAAGTACACGAAGTGAACGAAGTGAACGAAGTGGACGAAGTTGACGAAGTGGACGAAGTGGACGGTGTGGACGAAGTGGATGAAGTGGACGAAGTGGATGAAGTCGAAGAATTGGAAGAAGCAAAATAAGCAGAACAAGATGAAGAAGAAGAACAAGAAGAAGAAGTGGAAGAAGAATAAGAAGAAGAAGTGGAAGAAGAAAAAGAAGAAGTGGACGAAGCGGATGAAATGGACGAAGTGGACGAACTAGACGAACTGGAAGAATTGGAAGAAGTCGAAGAAGTGGACGAAGTTGACGAAGTGGACGATGCTGACAAAGTGGACGAAGTGGACGAAGTTGACGAAGTGGAGGAAGTGGAGGAAGTTGACGAAGTTGAGGAATTGGAGGAAGTGGACGATGTAGAAGAAGTGGACGATGTTGACGAAGTGGACGGAGCGAACGGAGTGGACGATGTGGACGAAGTGCACGAAGTATACGAAGTGGATGACGTGGACGAAGTGGAAGAAGTAGAAGAAGCACAATAAGCATAACAAGATGAACAAGAAGAAGAAGTGGAAGAAGAATAAGAAGAAGAAGTGGAAGTGCGAGAAGTGGACGACATGGAAGAAGTGGAAGAAGTAGAAGAACTGGACGAAGTTGAGGAAGAGGACGAACTTGAGGAAGTGGACGAAGTGGACAAAGTGGACGAAGTGAACGAAGTAGACGAAGTGGACGAAGTTGACGAAGTGGACGAAGTTGACGAAGTGGACGAAGTGGACGGTGTGGACGATGTGGACAAAGTGGATGAAGTGGACCAAGTGGACGAAGTGGAAGAAGTGGGAGAAGCAGAATAAGCAGAACAAGATGAAGAACAAGAAGAAGAAGTGGAAGAAAAATAAAAAGAAAAAGTGGAAGAAGAACAAAAAGAAGTGGAAGAAGTGCGAGAAGTGGACGAAGTGGACGAAGCAGACGAAGTGGACGAAATGGACGAAGTGGACGAAAAGGACGAAGTTGATGAACTAGAATAATAAGAAGAAGAAGAAGAAGAAGATGAACACGAAGAACAGGAAGAAGTAGTGGAAGAACAAGAAGAAATAGTGGAAGAAATGGACGAGTTGGACGAATTGGACGAAGTGGACGAACTAGACGAACTGGAAGAAGTTGAAGAAGTGGACGAAGTTGATGAATTTGACGAAGTTGACGAAGAGGACGATGTGGACGATGTGGAGGAAGTTGACGAAGTGGACAAAGTGGACGAAGTGGAGGAAGTGGAGGAAGTTGACAAAGTGGACGAACTGGAAGAAGTGGAAGAAGTGGAAGAAGTAGAGGAAGTGGACGCAGTTGTCGAAGTGGACGAAGTGGACGAAGTGAACGAAGTAAAAGAAGTGGACGAAGTTGACGAAGTGGACGAAGTAAACGAAGTGGACGAAGTTGACGAAGTGGACGAAGTTGACGAAGTGGACGAAGTTGACGAAGTAGACGGTGTGGACGAAGTGGATGAAGTGGACGAAGTGGACGAAGTGGATGAAGTCGAAGAAGTGGAAGAAGCAAAATAAGCAGAACAAGATGAAGAAGAAGAACAAGAAGAAGAAGTGGAAGAAGAATAAGAAGAAGAAGTGGAAGAAGAATAAGAAGAAGTGGAAGAAGTGGACGAAGCGGATGAAATGGACGAAGTGGACGAACTAGACGAAGTGGAAGAATTGGAAGAAGTGGAAGAAGTTGACGAAGTTGACGAAGTGGACGATGCTGACAAAGTGGACGAAGTGGACGAAGTTGACGAAGTGGAGGAAGTGGAGGAAGTTGACGAAGTTGAGGAATTGGAGGAAGTGGAGGATGTAGAGGAAGTGGACGATGCTGACGAAGTGGACGGAGCGGACGGAGTGGACCATGTGGACGAAGTGCACGAAGTATACGAAGTGGACGACGTGGACGAAGTGGAAGAAGTAGAAGAAGCACAATAAGCATAACAAGATGAACAAGAAGAAGAACAAGAAGAATAAGTGGAAGAAGAATAAGAAGAAGAAGTGGAAGTGCGAGAAGTGGACGACTTGGAAGAAGTGGAAGAAGTAGAAGAACGGGACGAAGTTGATGAAGAGGACGAACTTGAGGAAGTGGACGAAGTGGACAAAGTGGACGATGTGAACGAAGTAGACGAAGTGGACGAAGTAGACGAAGTGGACGAAGTGGACGGTGTGGACGATGTGGACAAAGTGGATGAAGTGGACCAAGTGGGCCAAGTGGAAGAAGTGGGAGAAGCAGAATAAGCAGAACAAGAAGAAGAACAAGAAGAAGAAGTGGAAGAAGAATAAAAAGAAGAAGTGGAAGAAGAACAAAAAGAAGTGGAAGAAGTGCGAGAAGTGGACGAAGTCGACGAAGCTGACGAAGTGGACAAAATGGACGAAAAGGACGAAGTTGATGAACTAGAATAATAAGAAGAAGAAGAACAAGAAGAAGAACACGAAGAACAGGAAGAAGTATTGGAAGAACAAGAAGAAAAAGTGGAAGAAGTGGACGAGTTGGACGAAGTGGACGAACTAGACGAACTGGAAGAAGTGGAAGAAGTGAACGAAGTTGACGAATTTGACGAAGTTGACGAAGACGACGATGTGGACGAAGTGGACGATGTGGATGAAGTTGACGAAGTGGACGAAGTGGACGAAGTGGAGGAAGTGGAGGAAGTTGACAAAGTGGACGAACTGGAAGAAGTGGAAGAAGTAGAGGAAGTGGACGCAGTTGTCGAAGTGGACGAAGTGGACGATGTAGACGAAGTGAACGAGGTAAAAGAAGTGGATGAAGTTGACGAAGTGGACGAAGTGGACAAAGACGACGAAATGGACGATGTGGACAAAGTGTACGAAGTGGACAAAGTGCAAGAAGTGGAAGAAGCAAAATAAGCAGAACAAGATGAACAAGAAGAAGAACAAGAAGAAGAAGTGGAAGAAGAATAAGAAGAAGAAGTGGAAGTGCGAGAAGTGGACGAACTAAACGAAGTGGATGAAGTTGACAAAGTGGACGAACTGGAAGAAGTGGAAGAAGTTGACGAAGTGGACGAAGTGGACGAAGTGGACAAAGTACACGAAGTGAACGAAGTAAACGAAGTGGACGAAGTTGACGAAGTGGACGAAGTGGGCGAAGTGGACAGTGTGGACGAAGTGGATGAAGTGGACGAAGTGGATGAAGTCGAAGAATTGGAAGAAGCAAAATAAGCAGAACAAGATGAAGAAGAAGAACAAGAAGAAGAAGTGGAAGAAGAATAAGAAGAAGAAGTGGAAGAAGAACAAGAAGAAGTGGAAGAAGTGGACGAAGCGGATGAAATGGACGAAGTGGACGAACTAGACGAACTGGAAGAATTGGAAGAAGTGGATGAAGTGGACGATGCTGACAAAGTGGAGGAAGTTGACGAAGTGGAGGAAGTGGAGGAAGTTGACGAAGTTGAGGAATTGGAGGAAGTGGACGATGTAGAGGAAGTGGACGATGTTGACGAAGTGGACGGAGCGGACGGAGTGGACGATGTGGACGAAGTGCACGAAGTATACGAAGTGGACGACGTGGACGAAGTGGAAGAAGTAGAAGAAGCACAATAAGCATAACAAGATGAACAAGAAGAAGAAGTGGAAGAAGAATAAGAAGAAGAAGTGGAAGTGCGAGAAGTGGACGAAGTAGACGAAGTGGACGAAGTTGACAAAGTGGACGACCTGGAAGAAGTGGAAGAAGTAGAAGAACTAGACGAAGTTGACCAAGTGGACGAAGTTTAGGAAGTAGACGAAGTGGACAAAGTGGACGAAGTAGACGAAGTGGACGAAGTGGACGGTGTGGACGATGTGGACTAAGTGGAAGAAGTGGAAGAAGCAGAATAAGCAGAACAAGTTGAACAAGAAGAAGAACAAGAAGAAGAAGTGGAAGAAGAATAAAAAGAATAAGTGGAAGAAGAACTAAAAGAAGTGGAAGAAGTGCGAGAAGTGGACGAAGTCGGCGAAGCTGACGAAGTGGACAAAATGGACGAAGTGGACGAAAAGGACGAAGTTGACGAACTGGAATAAGAAGAAGAAGAAGAACAAGATGAAGAACACAAAGAACAAGAAGAAGTAGTGGAAGTACAAGAAGAAGAAGTGGAAGAAGTGGACGGATTGGACGAAGTCGACGAAGTGGACGAACTAGACGAACTGGAAGAAGTGGACGAAGTTGACGAAGTGGACGAGGTGGACGAAGTGGAGGAAGTTGGCGAAGTGGACAGAGTGGACGAAGTGGAGGAAGTGGATGAAGTGGAGGAAGTTGACGAAGTTGAGGAATTGGAGGAAGAGGACGATGTGGAGGAAGTGGACGATGTTGACGAAGTTGAGGAAGTGAAGGAAGTAGAGGTAGTGGAGGAAGTGGACGAAGTTGACGAAGCTGAGGAATTGGAGGCAGTGAACGACGTGAAGAAAGTTGACGAAGTTGACGAAGTTGAGGAAGTGAAGGAAGTAGAGGCAGTCAAGGAAGTGGACGAAGTTGACAAAGTGGACGAACTGGAAGAAGTGGAAGAAGTGGAAAAAGTAGAAGTGGACGAAGTTGATGAAGTGGACGAAGTTGACGAAGTGGACTATGTGGACAAAGTGGACGAACTGAACGAAGTAGACGAAGTGGACGAAGTTGACGAAGTGGACGGTGTGGACGATGTGGACGAAGTGGATGAAGTGGACGAAGTGAACGAAGCGGATGAAGTGGACGAAGTGGACGAAGTAGAAGAAGTGGAAGAAGCAGAATAAGCAGAACAAGATGAACAAGAAGAAGAACAAGAAAAAAAGAAGTGGAAGAAGAACAAGAAGAAGTGGAAGAAGTGGGAGAAGTGGACGAACTAGAATAAGAAGAAGAAGAACAACAACAAGAAGAAGAAGAACAAGAAGAAGTACTGGAAGAACAAGAAGAAGAAGTGGAAGAAGTGGACGAATTGGACGAAGTGGAAGAAGTGGAAGAAGTGGACGAAGTGGAGGAAGTTGACGAAGTGGAGGAAGTGGAGGAAGTGGAGGAAGTTGACGAACTTGAGGAATTGGTGGCAGTAGACGATGTGGAGGAAGTGGACGATGTTGACGAAGTTGAGGAACTAAAGGAAGAAGAGGCAGTGGAGGAAGTGGACGAAGTTGACGAAGTTGAGGAATTGGAGGCAGTGGACGACGTGTAGGAAGTGGACGAAGTTGACGAAGTTCAGGAAGTGAAGAAAGTAGAGGCAGTGGAGGAAGTGGATGAAGTTGACAAAGTGGACCAAGTGGACGAACTGGAAGAAGTAGAAGAAGTGGAAGAAGTAGAAGAAGTGGACGAAGTGGACGAAGTTGACGAAGTGGACGAAGTGGACAAAGCGGACGAAGTGAACGAAGTAGACGAAGTGGACGAAGTTGACGAAGTGGACGAAGTTGACGAAGTGGACGAAGTGGACGAAGATGACGGTGTGGACGATGTGGACGAAGTGCACGAAGTTGACGAAGTGGATGAAGCGGACAAAGTGGACGAAGTGGATGAAGTGGACGAAGTGGAAGAAGTGGAACAAGCAGAATAAGCAGCACAAGATGAACAAGAAGAAGAAAAAGAAGAAGAAGTGGAAGAAGAATACGAAGTTGAAGAAGAAAAAAAGGTGGAAGAAGTGGGAGAAGTGGACGAAGTCGACGAAGCTGACGAAGTGAACGAAATGGACAAAGTGGACGAAAGGGACGAAATGGACGAAGTTTATGAACTAGAAGAAGAAGAAGATGAAGAACAAGGACGAGAAGAACAAGAAGTAGTAGTGGAAGAACAAGAAGAAGAAGTGGAAGAAGTGGACGAAGTGGACGAACTAGACGAACTGGAAGAAGTGGACGAAGTTGACGAAGTGGACGATGTTGACGAAGTGGACGAGGTGGAGGAAGTTGAGGAAGTGGAGGAAGTTGACGAAGTTGAGGAATTGGAGGAAGTGGACGATGTGGAGGAAGTGAACGATGTTGACGAAGTTGAGGAAGTGGATGAAGTGGATGAAGTTGACGATGTGGAAGAAGTGGAAGAAGCAGAATAAGCAGAACAAGATGAACAAGAAGAAGAACAAGAAGAAGAATTGGAAGAAGAATAAGAAGAAGAAGTGGAAGAAGAACAAGAAGTGGAAGAAGTGGGAGAAGTTGACAAAGTCGAAGAAGCTGACGAAGTGAACGAAATGGATAAAGTGGACGAAAGAGACGAAATGGACGAAGTTTACGAACTAGAAGAAGATGAAAACAAAAAACAAGAAGAAGAAGAACAAGAAGAACAAGAAGAAGTAGTGGAAGAAGTTGACGAAGTGGACGATGTTGACGAAGTGGACGAAGTGGAAGAAGTGGAGGAAGTTGACGAAGTGGACAAAGTGGAGAAGTTGACGAAGTTGAGGAATTGGAGGAAGTGGACCATGTTGACGAAGTTGAGGAAGTGAAGGAAGTAGAGGTAGTGCAAGAAGTGGACGAAGTAGACAAAGTGGACGAAGTGGACGAACTGGAAGAAGTGGTAGAAGTGGAAGAAGTGGACAAAGTGGATGAAGTGGAAAAAGTTGACGAAGTGGACAAAGTTGACGAAGTGGACGAAGTTGACGACGTGGACGAAGTTGACGAAGTGGACGAAGTTGACGAAGTGGACAAAGTGGACGAAGTGAACGAAGTAGATGAAGTGGACGAAGTTGACGAAGTTGATGAAGTGGACGAAGTGGAAGAAGTGGAAGAAGCAGAATAAGCAGAACAAGATGAACAAGAAGAAGAATTGGAAGAAGAATAAGAAGAAGACGTGGAAGAAGAACAAGAAGAAGGGGAAGAAGTGGGAGAAGTGGACAAAGTTGACGAAGCTGACGAAAAGGACGAAGTTGACGAACTGGAATAAGAAGAAGAAAAAGAACAACAAGAAGAGGAACAAGAAGAACAAGAAGAACAAGAAGAACAAGAAGAAGTAGTGGAAGAACAAGAAGAAGAAGTGGACGAAGTGGACGAACTAGACGAACTGGAAGAAGGGGAAGAAGTGAACGATGTTGACGAAATGGAGCATGTGGATGAAGTGGACAAAGTGGAGGAAGTTGACGAAGTTGAGGAATTGGAGGAAGCTGACGATGTGGAGGAAGTGGACGATGTTGACGAAGTTAAGGAAGTGAAGGAAGTAGAGGCAGTGGAGGAAGTGGAGGAAGTGGACAAAGTTGACGAAGTGGACGAAGTTGGCGAAGCTGAGGAATTGGAGGGAGTGCATGACGTGGAGGTAGTGGACGAAGTTGAGGAAGTTGAGGAAGTGAAGGAAGTAGAGGCAGTGGAGGAAGTGGACGAAGCTGACAAAGTGCACGAAGTGGACGAACTGGAAGAAGTGGAAGAAGTGGAAAAAGTAGAAGAAGTGGACGAAGTTGAGGAAGTGGACGAAGTTGACGAAGTGGACGAAGTGGCAAAGTGGACGAAGTGGACGAAGTTGACGAAGTGGACGGTGTGGAGGATAGGGATGAAGTGGACGAAGTGAACGAAGTGGATGAAGTGGACGAAGTGGAAGAAGTGGAAGACGCAGAATAAGCAGAACAAGATGAACAAGACGAAAAACTACAAGAAGAAGTCGAAGAAGAATAAGAAGAAGAAGTGGAAGAAGAACAAGAAGAAGTGGAAGAAGTGGGAGAAGTGGACGAAGTCGACGAAGCTGACGAAGTGGAGGAAATGGACGAAGTGGACGAAAAGGACGAAGTTGACGAACTGGAATAAGAAGAAGAAGAACAACAACAAGAAGAAGAACAAGAAGAACAAGAAGAAGTAGTGGAAGAACAAGAAGAAGAAGTGGAAGAAGTGGACGAATTGGGCGAAGTGGAAGAACTGGAAGAAGTGGACGAAGTTGACGAAGTGGACGAAGTTGAGGAAGTTGACGAAGTGGACGAAGTGGACGAAGTGGAGGAAGTTGACGAAGTTGAGGAATTGGAAGAAGTGGACGATGTGGAGGAAGTGGACGATGTTGACGAAGTTGAGGAAGTGAAGGAAGAAGAGGCAGTGGAGGAAGTGGACGAAGTTGACGAAGCTGAGGAGTTGGAGGCAGGGGACGACGTGTATGAAGTGGACGAAGTTGACGAAGTTGAGGAAGTGAAGGAAGTAGAGGCAGTGGACGAAGTGGACGACGTGGACAAAGCGTACGAAGTGAACGAAGTAGATGAAGTGGACGAAGTGGACGAACTTGACCAAGTGGACGAAGATGACGATGTGAACGATGTGGACGAAGTGCACGAAGTGGGCGAAGTGGATGAAATGGAAAAGTGGACGAAGTGGATGAAGTGGACGAAGTGGAAGAAGTGGAACAAGCAGAAGAAGCAGAACAAGATGAACAAGAAGAAGAAAAAGAAGAAGAAGTGGAAGAAGAAAAAGAAGAAGAAGTGGAAGAAGAACAAGAAGAAGTGGAAGAAGTGGAGGAAGTTGACGAAGTTGAGGAATTGGAGGAAGCTGACGATGTGGAGGAAGTGGAGGATGTTGACGAAGTTAAGGAAGTGAAGGAAGTAGAGGCAGTGGAGGAAGTGGGCGAAGTGGAGGAAGTGGACAAAGTGGACGAAGCTGACGAAGCTGAGGAATTGGAGGCAGTGGACGACGTGGAGGAAGTGGACGAAGTTGCTGAAGTTGAGGAAGTGAAGAAAGTAGAGGCAGTGGACGAAGTTGACAAAGTGGACGAAGTGGACAAACTGGAAGAAGTGGAAGTAGTGGATGTAGTGGACAAAGTGGTCGAAGTGGATGAAGTGGACGATGAGGAAGAAGTGGAAGAAGCAGAATAAGCAGAACAAGATGAACAAGAAGATGAACAGGAAGAAGAAGTCGAAGAACAATAAGAAGAAGAAGTGGAAGAAGAACAAGAAGTGGAAGAAGTGGGAGAAGTGGACGAAGCTGACGAACTGGACGAAATGGACGAAGTGGACGAAAGGGCCGAAATGGACGAAGTTGAAGAACTGGAAGAAGAAGAAGAAGAACTACAAGGACAAGAAGAAGAACAAGAAGAACAACAAGAAGTAGTGGAAGAACAAGAAGAAAAATTGGAAGAAGTTGACGAGCTAGACGAACTCGAAGAAGTGGAAGAAGTGGACGAAGTGGAGGAAAGGGACGAAGTGGAAGAAGTTGACGAAGTGGACAAGTTGACAAAACTGAGGAATTGGAGGCAGTGGACGACGTGGAGGAAGTGGAGGAAGTTGACGAAGTTGATAAAGTGAAGGAAGTACAGGCAGTGGAGGATGTGGGAGAAGTAGACGAAGTGGACGAAGTGGACGAAGTAGAAGAAGTGGAAGATGTGGAAGAAGTAGAAGAAGTGGACGAAGTGGACTAAGTTGACGAAGTGGACGAACTGGACAAAGTTCACGAAGTGAACGAAGTGGACGAAGTGGACGAAGTGGACGAAGTGGACGAAGTGGACGAAGTGGACGAAGTGGACGAAGTGGAAGAAGTAGAATAAGCAGAACAAGAAGAAGAACAAGAAGAAGAAGTGGAAGAAGAAGTGGAAGAAGAACAACAAGAAGTGGAAGAAGAGGGAGAAGTGGACGAAATGGCCGAAGTGGATGGAAAGGACGAAGTTCACGAACTGGAATAAGAAGAAGAACAACAACAACAAGAAGAGGAACAAAAAGAACAAGAAGAAGTAGTGGAAGAACAAGAAGAAGAAGTGGATGAATTGGACGATGTGGACGAAGTAGACGAACTGGAAGAAGGGGAAGAAGTGGACGAAGTTGATGAAGTGGACGATGTTGACGAAGTGGAGGAAGTGGAGGAAGTTGACGAAGTGGACAAAGTGGAGGAAGTGGAGGAAGTTGAGGAAGTGAAGGAAGTAGAGGCAGTGGAGGAAGTGGACGAAGTTGACGAAGTGGACAAAGTATAGGAAGTGGAGGAAGTGAACGAAGTCAACGAAGTGGACGAAGTGGACGGTGTGGACGAAGTGGACAAAGTGGAGGAAGTGGAGGAAGTGGACGAAGTGGACGAAGTGGACGAAGTGGACGAAGTGGACGAAGTGGACGTTGTGGACGATGTGGAAGAAGCGGATGAAGCAGAATAAGCAAAACAAGATGAACAAGAAGAAGAAGTGGAAGAAGAATAAGAAGAAGAAGTGGAAGAAGAACAAGAAGAAGTGGAAGAAGTGGGAGAAGTGGACGAAGTCGACGAAGCTAACGAAGTGGACGAAATGGACGAAGTGGACGAAGTGGGCGAAAAGGACAAAGTTGACAAACTGGAAGAAGAAGAACAAGAAGAACAAGAACAAGAACATGAAGAACAAGAAGAAGTAGTGGAAGAAGAAGAAGAAGAAGTGGAAGAAGTGGACGAAGTGGATGAAGTTGACATAGTTGATGAGTAGACGATGTTGACGAAGTGGAGAAAGTTGACGAAGTGGACGAAATGGAGCAAGTGGAGGAAGTGGAGGAAGTTGACGAAGTTGAGGAATTGGAGGAAGTGGACAATGTGGAGGAGGTGGACGATGTTGACGAAGTTGAGGAAGTGAAGGAAGTGGATGCACTGGAGGAAGTGGACGAAGTTGACTAAGTGGACGAAGTTGACGAAGCTGAGGAATTGGAAGGAGTGGACGACGTGGAGGAAGTGGACGAAGTTGACGAAGTTGAGGAAGTGAAGGAAGTAGAGGCAGTGAAGGAAGTGGAGGAAGTTGACGAAGTTGACGAAGTTGAAGAAGTGGACGAAGTTGACGAAGTTGAGGAACTAGAGGAAGCGGACGAAGTGGATGAAGTTGACGAAGTATACGAAGTGGACGAACTGGAGGAAGTGGACGAAGTTGAAGAAGTGAAGGAAGTAGAGGAAGTGGAGGAAGTGGACGAAGTTGACGAAGTGGACGAAGTATAGGAAGTGGAGGAAATGAACGAAGTCAGCAAAGTGAACAAAGTGGACGAAGTTGACGAAGTTAACGAAGTGGACAAAGTGGATGAAGTGAACGAAGTAGACGAAGTGGACGAAGTGGACGAAGTAGACGGTGTGGACGATGTGGATGAAGTGCACGAAGCGGACGAACTAGATGAAGTGGACGAAGTGGTGGAAGTGGACGAAGTGGATGAAGTGGACGAAGTGGACGAAATGGACGAAGTGGAAGAAGTTGAAGAAGCAGAATAAGCAGCACAAGATGAACAAGAAGAAGAACAAGAAGAAGAAGTGGAAGAAGAATAAGAAGAAGTGGAAGAAGAACAAGAAGTGGAAGAAGTGGGAGAAGTGGAAGAAGTCGACGAAGTTGACGAAGTGGACGAAATGGACGAAGTGGACGAAGTGGGCGAAAAGGACAAAGTGGACAAACTGGAAGAACAAGAAGAACAAGAAAAACAAGAACAAGAACAAGAACATGAAGAACAAGAAGAAGTAGTGGAAGAAACAGAAGAAGAAGTGGAAGAAGTGGACGAAGTGGATGAACTAGACGAACTGGAAGAATTGGAAGAAGTGGACGAAGTTGACATAGTTGACGAGTAGACGATGTTGACGAAGTGGAGAAAGTTGACGAAGTGGACGAAGTGGAGCAAGTGGAGGAAGTGCAGGAAGTTGAGGAATTGAAGGAAGTGGACGAAGAGGAGGACGTGGACGACGTTGACGAAGCTGAGGAATTGGAGCGAGTGGACGACGTGGAAGAAGTGGACGAAGTGGACGAAGTGGACGAAGTGGACGAAGTGGACGAAGTGGACGAAGTGGAAGAAGTGGACGAAGAGGACGAAGTGGATGAAGTGGACGAAGTCGACGAAGCTGACCAACTGGAGGAAATGGACGAAGTGGACGAAGTGGACGAAGTTGACGAACTGGAAGAAGAAGAAGAACAAGAAGAAGAACAAGAAGAACAAAGAAGTAGTGGAAGAACAAGAAGAAGAAGTGGAAGAAGTGGACGAATTAGACGAACTGCAAGAAGTGGAAGAAGTGGACGAAGTTGACGACGTGGACGATGTTGACGAAGTGGACGAAGTGGACAAAGTGGAGAAAGTGGAGGAACTGGAGGAAGTTGACGAAGTTGAGGAATTGGAGGAAGTGGACGAAGTGGAGGAAGTGGACGCTGTTGACGAAGTTGAGGAAGTGAAGGACATAGAGGCATTGGAGGAAGTGGACGAAGTGGAGAAAGTGGGGAAAGTGGACGAAGTTGACAAAGTGGACGAAGTGAACGAAGTACACGAAGTGGACGAAATGGACAAAGTGGAAGAAGTGGACGGTATGGACGAAGTGGACGAAGTGGACTAAGTGGACAAAGTGGATGAAGTCGACGAAGCTGACCAACTGGACGAAATGGACGAAGTGGACGAAATGGACGAAGTTGACGAATTGGAAGAAGAACAAGAACAAGAACAAGAACAAGAAGAACAAGAAGAACAAAGAAGTAGTGGAAGAACAAGAAGAAGAAGTGGAAGAAGTGGACGAACTAGACGAACTGCAAGAAGTGGAAGAAGTGCACGAAGTTGACAGTGTGGACGATGTTGACGAAGTGGACGAAGTGGACGAAGTTGAATAAGTGGACAAAGTGGAGAGGAAGTGGAGGAAGTGGAGGAAGTTGACGAAGTTGAGGAATTGGAGGAAGTGGACGAAGTGGAGGAAGTGGACGATGTTGACGAAGTTGAGGAAGTGATGGACGTAGAGGCATTGGAGGAAGTGGACGAAGTGGAGGAAGTGGAGAAAGTGGACGAAGTTGACGAAGTGGACGAAGTGAACGAAGTAGACGAAGTGGACCAATTGGAAGAAGTGGACGGTATGGACGAAGTGGATGAAATGGACGAAGTCGACGAAGCTGACCAACTGGACGAAATGGGCGAAGTGGACGAAATGGACGAAGTTGACGAACTGGAAGAGGAAGAAGAACACGAACAAGAACAAGAAGAACAAGAAGAACAAAAAGAACAAAGAAGTAGTGGAAGAACAAGAAGAACTGGAAGAAGTGGACGAAGTTGACGAACTAGACGAACTGCAAGAAGTGGAAGAAGTTCCCGAAGTTGACGACGTGGACGAAGTGGGAGAAGTGGACGAAATTTACAAGGTGGCCGAAGTGGACGAACTAGACGAACTAGAAGAAGTGGATGAAGTGGGAGAAGTAGACGAAGTGGACGAAGTGGACGAACAGGTTGAACTGGAAGAAGTGGAAGTAGTGGACGGAATTGACGGAGTGGACGAAGTGGACGGAGGTGACGAAGTGGACGAAGTGGACGAAGTGGACGAATTGGACGATGTGGACAAAGTGCACGAAGTGGACAAAGTGGACGAAGTGAACGAAGTGGACGAATTGGAGGAAGTGGAAGAACTGGAAGAAGCAGAATAAGCAGAACAAGATGAACAAGAAGAAGAAGTGGAAGAAGAATAATAAGAAGAAGTAGAAGTGAGAGAAGTGGACCAAGTAGACGAATTGGACGAAGTTTACAAAAGTGGAGGAAGTGGACGAACAAGACGAACTGGAAAAACTGGAAGAAGTGGAAGAAGTTGACGAAGTGGAAGAAGTGGACGTTGTGGACGAAGTGGAAGAAGAAGAAGAACAACAAGAGGAAGAAGAAGAAAAAGAAGAACAAAATTAAGAACACGAAGAAGTAGTGGACGAAGTGGAAGAAGTGGAAGAAGCAGAATAAGCTGAACAAGAAGAAGAAGTGGAAGAAGAATAAGAAGAAGAAGTTGAAGTGGGAGAGGTGGACGAAGTCAACAAAGTGGACGAAGTGGACGAAGTTGACGAAGTGACGAAGTGGACGAAGTGGACGACGTGGACGAAGTGGACGACGTGGACGAAGTGGACGAAGTTGACGAAGTGGACGAAGTGGACGAAGTGGAAGAAGTAGAATAAGCAGAACAAGATGAACAAGAAGAAGAACAAGAAGAAGAAGTGGAAGAAGAAGTGGAAGAAGAAGTGGAAGAAGAATAAGAAGAAGAAGTGGAAGAAGAACAAGAGGAAGTGGAAGAAGAGGGACAAGTGGACGAAGCTGACGAATAGGACGAAATGGCCGAAGTGGATGGAAAGGACGAAGTTCACGAACTGGAATAAGAAGAAGAACAACAACAACAAGAAGAGGAACAAAAAGAACAAGAAGAAGTAGTGGAAGAACAAGAAGAAGAAGTGGACGAATTGGACGAAGTGGACGAAGTAGACGAACTGGAAGAAGGGGAAGAAGTGGACGAAGTTGATGAAGTGGACGATGTTGACGAAGTGGAGGAAGTGGAGGAAGTTGACGAAGTGGACAAAGTGGAGGAAGTTGAGGAAGTGAAGGAAGTAGAGGCAGTGGAGGAAGTGAACGAAGTTGACGAAGTGGACAAAGTATAGGAAGTGGAGGAAGTGAACGAAGTCAACGAAGTGGACGAAGTGGACGGTGTGGACGAAGTGGACGAAGTGGAGGAAGTGGAGGAAGTGGACGAAGTGGATGGTGTGGACGATGTGGACGAAGTGCATGAAGTGGATGAAGTGGTTGAAGTGGACGAAGTGGACGAAGTGGACGAAGTGGAAGAAGCGGATGAAGCAGAATAAGCAAAACAAGATGAACAAGAAGAAGAAGTGGAAGAAGAATAAGAAGAAGAAGTGGAAGAAGAACAAGAAGAAGTGGAAGAAGTGGGAGAAGTGGACGAAGTCGACGAAGCTGACGAAATGGACGAAATGGACGAAGTGGGCGAAAAGGACAAAGTTGACAAACTGGAAGAAGAAGAAGAACAAGAAGAACAAGAACAAGAACATGAAGAACAAGAAGACGTATTGGAAGAACAAGAAGAAGAAGTGGAAGAAGTGGACGAAGTGGATGAACTAGACGAACTGGAAGAATTGGAAGAAGTGGACGAAGTTGACATAGTTGACGAGTAGACGATGTTGACGAAGTGGAGAAAGTTGACGAAGTGGACGAAGTGGAGCAAATGGAGGAAGTTGACGAAGTTGAGGAATTGGAGGAAGTGGACAATGTGGAGGAGGTGGACGATGTTGACGAAGTTGAGGAAGTGAAGGAAGTGGATGCACTAGAGGAAGTGGACGAAGTTGACTAAGTGGACGAAGTTGACGAAGCTGAGGAATTGGAAGGAGTGGACGACGTGGAGGAAGTGGACGAAGTTGACGAAGTTGAGGAAGTGAAGGAAGAAGAGGCAGTGAAGGAAGTGGAGGAAGTTGACGAAGTTGAGGAGTTAGAGGAAGTTGAGGAGTTAGAGGAAGTTGACGAAATGGATGCAGTTGCCGAAGTGTACGAAGTGGAGGAAGTGGAGGAAGTTGATGAAGTGGAGGAAGTGGACGAAGTTGAGGAATTGGAGAATGTGGACGACGTGGACGAAGTGGACGAAGTGGCAGAAGTGGACGAAGTTGACGAAGTTGAGGATGTGAAGGAAGTAGAGGCAGTGGAGGAAGTGGACGAAGAGGAAGAAGTTGACGAAGTGGACGAAGTTGACGAAGTTGAGGAACTAGAGGAAGCGGACGAAGTGGACGAAGTTGACGAAGTAGAGGAAGTGAAGGAAGTAGAGGCAGTGGAGGAAGTGGACGACGTGAAGAAAGTTGACGAAGTTGACGAAGTTGAGGAAGTGAAGGAAGTAGAGGCAGTCAAGGAAGTGGACGAAGTTGACAAAGTGGACGAACTGGAAGAAGTGGAAGAAGTGGAAAAAGTAGAAGTGGACGAAGTTGATGAAGTGGACGAAGTTGACGAAGTGGACTATGTGGACAAAGTTGACGAACTGAACGAAGTAGACGAAGTGGACGAAGTTGACGAAGTGGACGGTGTGGACGATGTGGACGAAGTGGATGAAGTGGACGAAGTGAACGAAGCGGATGAAGTGGACGAAGTGGACGAAGTAGAAGAAGTGGAAGAAGCAGAATAAGCAGAACAAGATGAACAAGAAGAAGAACAAGAAAAAAAGAAGTGGAAGAAGAACAAGAAGAAGTGGAAGAAGTGGGAGAAGTGGACGAACTAGAATAAGAAGAAGAAGAACAACAACAAGAAGAAGAAGAACAAGAAGAAGTACTGGAAGAACAAGAAGAAGAAGTGGAAGAAGTGGACGAATTGGACGAAGTGGAAGAAGTGGAAGAAGTGGACGAAGTGGAGGAAGTTGACGAAGTGGAGGAAGTGGAGGAAGTTGACGAACTTGAGGAATTGGTGGCAGTAGACGATGTGGAGGAAGTGGACGATGTTGACGAAGTTGAGGAACTAAAGGAAGAAGAGGCAGTGGAGGAAGTGGACGAACTTGACGAAGTTGAGGAATTGGAGGCAGTGGACGACGTGTAGGAAGTGGACGAAGTTGACGAAGTTCAGGAAGTGAAGAAAGTAGAGGCAGTGGAGGAAGTGGATGAAGTTGACAAAGTGGACCAAGTGGACGAACTGGAAGAAGTAGAAGAAGTGGAAGAAGTAGAAGAAGTGGACGAAGTGGACGAAGTTGACGAAGTGGACGAAGTGGACAAAGCGGACGAAGTGAACGAAGTAGACGAAGTGGACGAAGTTGACGAAGTGGACGAAGTTGACGAAGTGGACGAAGTGGACGAAGATGACGGTGTGGACGATGTGGACAAAGTGCACGAAGTTGACGAAGTGGATGAAGCGGACAAAGTGGACGAAGTGGATGAAGTGGACGAAGTGGAAGAAGTGGAACAAGCAGAATAAGCAGCACAAGATGAACAAGAAGAAGAAAAAGAAGAAGAAGTGGAAGAAGAATACGAAGTTGAAGAAGAAAAAAAGGTGGAAGAAGTGGGAGAAGTGGACGAAGTCGACGAAGCTGACGAAGTGAACGAAATGGACAAAGTGGACGAAAGGGACGAAATGGACGAAGTTTATGAACTAGAAGAAGAAGAAGATGAAGAACAAGGACGAGAAGAACAAGAAGTAGTAGTGGAAGAACAAGAAGAAGAAGTGGAAGAAGTGGACGAAGTGGACGAACTAGACGAACTGGAAGAAGTGGACGAAGTTGACGAAGTGGACGATGTTGACGAAGTGGACGAGGTGGAGGAAGTTGAGGAAGTGGAGGAAGTTGACGAAGTTGAGGAATTGGAGGAAGTGGACGATGTGGAGGAAGTGAACGATGTTGACGAAGTTGAGGAAGTGGATGAAGTGGATGAAGTTGACGATGTGGAAGAAGTGGAAGAAGCAGAATAAGCAGAACAAGATGAACAAGAAGAAGAACAAGAAGAAGAATTGGAAGAAGAATAAGAAGAAGAAGTGGAAGAAGAACAAGAAGTGGAAGAAGTGGGAGAAGTTGACAAAGTCGAAGAAGCTGACGAAGTGAACGAAATGGATAAAGTGGACGAAAGAGACGAAATGGACGAAGTTTACGAACTAGAAGAAGATGAAAACAAAAAACAAGAAGAAGAAGAACAAGAAGAACAAGAAGAAGTAGTGGAAGAAGTTGACGAAGTGGACGATGTTGACGAAGTGGACGAAGTGGAAGAAGTGGAGGAAGTTGACGAAGTGGACAAAGTGGAGAAGTTGACGAAGTTGAGGAATTGGAGGAAGTGGACCATGTTGACGAAGTTGAGGAAGTGAAGGAAGTAGAGGTAGTGCAAGAAGTGGACGAAGTAGACAAAGTGGACGAAGTGGACGAACTGGAAGAAGTGGTAGAAGTGGAAGAAGTGGACAAAGTGGATGAAGTGGAAAAAGTTGACGAAGTGGACAAAGTTGACGAAGTGGACGAAGTTGACGACGTGGACGAAGTTGACGAAGTGGACGAAGTTGACGAAGTGGACAAAGTGGACGAAGTGAACGAAGTAGATGAAGTGGACGAAGTTGACGAAGTTGATGAAGTGGACGAAGTGGAAGAAGTGGAAGAAGCAGAATAAGCAGAACAAGATGAACAAGAAGAAGAATTGGAAGAAGAATAAGAAGAAGACGTGGAAGAAGAACAAGAAGAAGGGGAAGAAGTGGGAGAAGTGGACAAAGTTGACGAAGCTGACGAAAAGGACGAAGTTGACGAACTGGAATAAGAAGAAGAAAAAGAACAACAAGAAGAGGAACAAGAAGAACAAGAAGAACAAGAAGAACAAGAAGAAGTAGTGGAAGAACAAGAAGAAGAAGTGGACGAAGTGGACGAACTAGACGAACTGGAAGAAGGGGAAGAAGTGAACGATGTTGACGAAATGGAGCATGTGGATGAAGTGGACAAAGTGGAGGAAGTTGACGAAGTTGAGGAATTGGAGGAAGCTGACGATGTGGAGGAAGTGGACGATGTTGACGAAGTTAAGGAAGTGAAGGAAGTAGAGGCAGTGGAGGAAGTGGAGGAAGTGGACAAAGTTGACGAAGTGGACGAAGTTGGCGAAGCTGAGGAATTGGAGGGAGTGCATGACGTGGAGGTAGTGGACGAAGTTGAGGAAGTTGAGGAAGTGAAGGAAGTAGAGGCAGTGGAGGAAGTGGACGAAGCTGACAAAGTGCACGAAGTGGACGAACTGGAAGAAGTGGAAGAAGTGGAAAAAGTAGAAGAAGTGGACGAAGTTGAGGAAGTGGACGAAGTTGAGGAAGTGGACGAAGTGGCAAAGTGGACGAAGTGGACGAAGTTGACGAAGTGGACGGTGTGGAGGATATGGATGAAGTGGACGAAGTGAACGAAGTGGATGAAGTGGACGAAGTGGAAGAAGTGGAAGACGCAGAATAAGCAGAACAAGATGAACAAGACGAAAAACTACAAGAAGAAGTCGAAGAAGAATAAGAAGAAGAAGTGGAAGAAGAACAAGAAGAAGTGGAAGAAGTGGGAGAAGTGGACGAAGTCGACGAAGCTGACGAAGTGGAGGAAATGGACAAAGTGGACGAAAAGGACGAAGTTGACGAACTGGAATAAGAAGAAGAAGAACAACAACAAGAAGAAGAACAAGAAGAACAAGAAGAAGTAGTGGAAGAACAAGAAGAAGAAGTGGAAGAAGTGGACGAATTGGGCGAAGTGGAAGAACTGGAAGAAGTGGACGAAGTTGACGAAGTGGACGAAGTTGAGGAAGTTGACGAAGTGGACGAAGTGGACGAAGTGGAGGAAGTTGACGAAGTTGAGGAATTGGAAGAAGTGGACGATGTGGAGGAAGTGGACGATGTTGACGAAGTTGAGGAAGTGAAGGAAGAAGAGGCAGTGGAGGAAGTGGACGAAGTTGACGAAGCTGAGGAGTTGGAGGCAGGGGACGACGTGTATGAAGTGGACGAAGTTGACGAAGTTGAGGAAGTGAAGGAAGTAGAGGCAGTGGACGAAGTGGACGACGTGGACAAAGCGTACGAAGTGAACGAAGTAGATGAAGTGGACGAAGTGGACGAACTTGACCAAGTGGACGAAGATGACGATGTGAACGATGTGGACGAAGTGCACGAAGTGGGCGAAGTGGATGAAATGGAAAAGTGGACGAAGTGGATGAAGTGGACGAAGTGGAAGAAGTGGAACAAGCAGAAGAAGCAGAACAAGATGAACAAGAAGAAGAAAAAGAAGAAGAAGTGGAAGAAGAAAAAGAAGAAGAAGTGGAAGAAGAACAAGAAGAAGTGGAAGAAGTGGAGGAAGTTGACGAAGTTGAGGAATTGGAGGAAGCTGACGATGTGGAGGAAGTGGAGGATGTTGACGAAGTTAAGGAAGTGAAGGAAGTAGAGGCAGTGGAGGAAGTGGGCGAAGTGGAGGAAGTGGACAAAGTGGACGAAGCTGACGAAGCTGAGGAATTGGAGGCAGTGGACGACGTGGAGGAAGTGGACGAAAGTTGCTGAAGTTGAGGAAGTGAAGAAAGTAGAGGCAGTGGACGAAGTTGACAAAGTGGACGAAGTGGACAAACTGGAAGAAGTGGAAGTAGTGGATGTAGTGGACAAAGTGGTCGAAGTGGATGAAGTGGACGATGAGGAAGAAGTGGAAGAAGCAGAATAAGCAGAACAAGATGAACAAGAAGATGAACAGGAAGAAGAAGTCGAAGAACAATAAGAAGAAGAAGTGGAAGAAGAACAAGAAGTGGAAGAAGTGGGAGAAGTGGACGAAGCTGACGAACTGGACGAAATGGACGAAGTGGACGAAAGGGCCGAAATGGACGAAGTTGAAGAACTGGAAGAAGAAGAAGAAGAACTACAAGGACAAGAAGAAGAACAAGAAGAACAACAAGAAGTAGTGGAAGAACAAGAAGAAAAAGTGGAAGAAGTTGACGAGCTAGACGAACTCGAAGAAGTGGAAGAAGTGGACGAAGTGGAGGAAAGGGACGAAGTGGAAGAAGTTGACGAAGTGGACAAGTTGACAAAACTGAGGAATTGGAGGCAGTGGACGACGTGGAGGAAGTGGAGGAAGTTGACGAAGTTGATAAAGTGAAGGAAGTACAGGCAGTGGAGGATGTGGGAGAAGTAGACGAAGTGGACGAAGTGGACGAAGTAGAAGAAGTGGAAGATGTGGAAGAAGTAGAAGAAGTGGACGAAGTGGACTAAGTTGACGAAGTGGACGAACTGGACAAAGTTCACGAAGTGAACGAAGTGGACGAAGTGGACAAAGTGGACGAAGTGGACGAAGTGGACGAAGTGGACGAAGTGGACGAAGTGGACGAAGTGGACGAAGTGGAAGAAGTAGAATAAGCAGAACAAGAAGAAGAACAAGAAGAAGAAGTGGAAGAAGAACAACAAGAAGTGGAAGAAGAGGGAGAAGTGGACGAAATGGCCGAAGTGGATGGAAAGGACGAAGTTCACGAACTGGAATAAGAAGAAGAACAACAACAACAAGAAGAGGAACAAAAAGAACAAGAAGAAGTAGTGGAAGAACAAGAAGAAGAAGTGGATGAATTGGACGATGTGGACGAAGTAGACGAACTGGAAGAAGGGGAAGAAGTGGACGAAGTTGATGAAGTGGACGATGTTGACGAAGTGGAGGAAGTGGAGGAAGTTGACGAAGTGGACAAAGTGGAGGAAGTGGAGGAAGTTGAGGAAGTGAAGGAAGTAGAGGCAGTGGAGGAAGTGGACGAAGTTGACGAAGTGGACAAAGTATAGGAAGTGGAGGAAGTGAACGAAGTCAACGAAGTGGACGAAGTGGACGGTGTGGACGAAGTGGACAAAGTGGAGGAAGTGGAGGAAGTGGAGGAAGTGGACGAAGTGGACGAAGTGGACGAAGTGGACGAAGTGGACGTTGTGGACGATGTGGAAGAAGCGGATGAAGCAGAATAAGCAAAACAAGATGAACAAGAAGAAGAACAAGAAGAAGAAGTGGAAGAAGAATAAGAAGAAGAAGTGGAAGAAGAACAAGAAGAAGTGGAAGAAGTGGGAGAAGTGGACGAAGTCGACGAAGCTAACGAAGTGGACGAAATGGACGAAGTGGACGAAGTGGGCGAAAAGGACAAAGTTGACAAACTGGAAGAAGAAGAACAAGAAGAACAAGAACAAGAACATGAAGAACAAGAAGAAGTAGTGGAAGAAGAAGAAGAAGAAGTGGAAGAAGTGGACGAAGTGGATGAAGTTGACATAGTTGATGAGTAGACGATGTTGACGAAGTGGAGAAAGTTGACGAAGTGGACGAAATGGAGCAAGTGGAGGAAGTGGAGGAAGTTGACGAAGTTGAGGAATTGGAGGAAGTGGACAATGTGGAGGAGGTGGACGATGTTGACGAAGTTGAGGAAGTGAAGGAAGTGGATGCACTGGAGGAAGTGGACGAAGTTGACTAAGTGGACGAAGTTGACGAAGCTGAGGAATTGGAAGGAGTGGACGACGTGGAGGAAGTGGACGAAGTTGACGAAGTTGAGGAAGTGAAGGAAGTAGAGGCAGTGAAGGAAGTGGAGGAAGTTGACGAAGTTGAAGAAGTGGACGAAGTTGACGAAGTTGAGGAACTAGAGGAAGCGGACGAAGTGGATGAAGTTGACGAAGTATACGAAGTGGACGAACTGGAGGAAGTGGACGAAGTTGAAGAAGTGAAGGAAGTAGAGGAAGTGGAGGAAGTGGACGAAGTTGACGAAGTGGACGAAGTATAGGAAGTGGAGGAAATGAACGAAGTCAGCAAAGTGAACAAAGTGGACGAAGTTGACGAAGTTAACGAAGTGGACAAAGTGGATGAAGTGAACGAAGTAGACGAAGTGGACGAAGTGGACGAAGTAGACGGTGTGGACGATGTGGATGAAGTGCACGAAGCGGACGAACTAGATGAAGTGGACGAAGTGGTGGAAGTGGACGAAGTGGATGAAGTGGACGAAGTGGACGAAATGGACGAAGTGGAAGAAGTTGAAGAAGCAGAATAAGCAGCACAAGATGAACAAGAAGAAGAACAAGAAGAAGAAGTGGAAGAAGAATAAGAAGAAGTGGAAGAAGAACAAGAAGTGGAAGAAGTGGGAGAAGTGGAAGAAGTCGACGAAGTTGACGAAGTGGACGAAATGGACGAAGTGGACGAAGTGGGCGAAAAGGACAAAGTGGACAAACTGGAAGAACAAGAAGAACAAGAAGAACAAGAACAAGAACAAGAACATGAAGAACAAGAAGAAGTAGTGGAAGAAACAGAAGAAGAAGTGGAAGAAGTGGACGAAGTGGATGAACTAGACGAACTGGAAGAATTGGAAGAAGTGGACGAAGTTGACATAGTTGACGAGTAGACGATGTTGACGAAGTGGAGAAAGTTGACGAAGTGGACGAAGTGGAGCAAGTGGAGGAAGTGCAGGAAGTTGAGGAATTGAAGGAAGTGGACGAAGAGGAGGACGTGGACGACGTTGACGAAGCTGAGGAATTGGAGCGAGTGGACGACGTGGAAGAAGTGGACGAAGTGGACGAAGTGGACGAAGTGGACGAAGTGGACGAAGTGGAAGAAGTGGACGAAGAGGACGAAGTGGATGAAGTGGACGAAGTCGACGAAGCTGACCAACTGGAGGAAATGGACGAAGTGGACGAAGTGGACGAAGTTGACGAACTGGAAGAAGAAGAAGAACAAGAAGAAGAACAAGAAGAACAAAGAAGTAGTGGAAGAACAAGAAGAAGAAGTGGAAGAAGTGGACGAATTAGACGAACTGCAAGAAGTGGAAGAAGTGGACGAAGTTGACGACGTGGACGATGTTGACGAAGTGGACGAAGTGGACAAAGTGGACAAAGTGGAGGAACTGGAGGAAGTTGACGAAGTTGAGGAATTGGAGGAAGTGGACGAAGTGGAGGAAGTGGACGCTGTTGACGAAGTTGAGGAAGTGAAGGACGTAGAGGCATTGGAGGAAGTGGACGAAGTGGAGAAAGTGGGGAAAGTGGACGAAGTTGACGAAGTGGACGAAGTGAACGAAGTACACGAAGTGGACGAAATGGACAAAGTGGAAGAAGTGGACGGTATGGACGAAGTGGACGAAGTGGACTAAGTGGACAAAGTGGATGAAGTCGACGAAGCTGACCAACTGGACGAAATGGACGAAGTGGACGAAATGGACGAAGTTGACGAATTGGAAGAAGAACAAGAACAAGAACAAGAACAAGAAGAACAAGAAGAACAAAGAAGTAGTGGAAGAACAAGAAGAAGAAGTGGAAGAAGTGGACGAACTAGACGAACTGCAAGAAGTGGAAGAAGTGCACGAAGTTGACAGTGTGGACGATGTTGACGAAGTGGACGAAGTGGACGAAGTTGAAGAAGTGGACAAAGTGGAGAGGAAGTGGAGGAAGTGGAGGAAGTTGACGAAGTTGAGGAATTGGAGGAAGTGGACGAAGTGGAGGAAGTGGACGATGTTGACGAAGTTGAGGAAGTGATGGACGTAGAGGCATTGGAGGAAGTGGACGAAGTGGAGGAAGTGGAGAAAGTGGACGAAGTTGACGAAGTGGACGAAGTGAACGAAGTAGACGAAGTGGACCAATTGGAAGAAGTGGACGGTATGGACGAAGTGGATGAAATGGACGAAGTCGACGAAGCTGACCAACTGGACGAAATGGGCGAAGTGGACGAAATGGACGAAGTTGACGAACTGGAAGAGGAAGAAGAACACGAACAAGAACAAGAAGAACAAGAAGAACAAAAAGAACAAAGAAGTAGTGGAAGAACAAGAAGAACTGGAAGAAGTGGACGAAGTTGACGAACTAGACGAACTGCAAGAAGTGGAAGAAGTTCCCGAAGTTGACGACGTGGACGAAGTGGGAGAAGTGGACGAAATTTACAAGGTGGCCGAAGTGGACGAACTAGACGAACTAGAAGAAGTGGATGAAGTGGGAGAAGTAGACGAAGTGGACGAAGTGGACGAACAGGTTGAACTGGAAGAAGTGGAAGTAGTGGACGGAATTGACGGAGTGGACGAAGTGGACGGAGGTGACGAAGTGGACGAAGTGGACGAAGTGGACGAATTGGACGATGTGGACAAAGTGCACGAAGTGGACAAAGTGGACGAAGTGAACGAAGTGGACGAATTGGAGGAAGTGGAAGAACTGGAAGAAGCAGAATAAGCAGAACAAGATGAACAAGAAGAAGAAGTGGAAGAAGAATAATAAGAAGAAGTAGAAGTGAGAGAAGTGGACCAAGTAGACGAATTGGACGAAGTTTACAAAAGTGGAGGAAGTGGACGAACAAGACGAACTGGAAAAACTGGAAGAAGTGGAAGAAGTTGACGAAGTGGAAGAAGTGGACGTTGTGGACGAAGTGGAAGAAGAAGAAGAACAACAAGAGGAAGAAGAAGAAAAAGAAGAACAAAATTAAGAACACGAAGAAGTAGTGGACGAAGTGGAAGAAGTGGAAGAAGCAGAATAAGCTGAACAAGAAGAAGAAGTGGAAGAAGAATAAGAAGAAGAAGTTGAAGTGGGAGAGGTGGACGAAGTCAACAAAGTGGACGAAGTGGACGAAGTTGACGAAGTGACGAAGTGGACGAAGTGGACGACGTGGACGAAGTGGACGACGTGGACGAAGTGGACGAAGTTGACGAAGTGGACGAAGTGGACGAAGTGGAAGAAGTAGAATAAGCAGAACAAGATGAACAAGAAGAAGAACAAGAAGAAGAAGTGGAAGAAGAAGTGGAAGAAGAAGTGGAAGAAGAATAAGAAGAAGAAGTGGAAGAAGAACAAGAAGAAGTGGAAGAAGAGGGACAAGTGGACGAAGCTGACGAATAGGACGAAATGGCCGAAGTGGATGGAAAGGACGAAGTTCACGAACTGGAATAAGAAGAAGAACAACAACAACAAGAAGAGGAACAAAAAGAACAAGAAGAAGTAGTGGAAGAACAAGAAGAAGAAGTGGACGAATTGGACGAAGTGGACGAAGTAGACGAACTGGAAGAAGGGGAAGAAGTGGACGAAGTTGATGAAGTGGACGATGTTGACGAAGTGGAGGAAGTGGAGGAAGTTGACGAAGTGGACAAAGTGGAGGAAGTTGAGGAAGTGAAGGAAGTAGAGGCAGTGGAGGAAGTGAACGAAGTTGACGAAGTGGACAAAGTATAGGAAGTGGAGGAAGTGAACGAAGTCAACGAAGTGGACGAAGTGGACGGTGTGGACGAAGTGGACGAAGTGGAGGAAGTGGAGGAAGTGGACGAAGTG
The DNA here is from genome assembly GCF_029865625.1 of Vigna umbellata. NCBI lineage: Eukaryota > Viridiplantae > Streptophyta > Magnoliopsida > Fabales > Fabaceae > Vigna > Vigna umbellata. The sequence continues at coordinate 33,124,865 of NC_142173.1, read as the reverse complement.
GATGGTGTGGACGATGTGGACGAAGTGCATGAAGTGGATGAAGTGGTTGAAGTGGACGAAGTGGACGAAGTGGACGAAGTGGAAGAAGCGGATGAAGCAGAATAAGCAAAACAAGATGAACAAGAAGAAGAAGTGGAAGAAGAATAAGAAGAAGAAGTGGAAGAAGAACAAGAAGAAGTGGAAGAAGTGGGAGAAGTGGACGAAGTCGACGAAGCTGACGAAATGGACGAAATGGACGAAGTGGGCGAAAAGGACAAAGTTGACAAACTGGAAGAAGAAGAAGAACAAGAAGAACAAGAACAAGAACATGAAGAACAAGAAGACGTATTGGAAGAACAAGAAGAAGAAGTGGAAGAAGTGGACGAAGTGGATGAACTAGACGAACTGGAAGAATTGGAAGAAGTGGACGAAGTTGACATAGTTGACGAGTAGACGATGTTGACGAAGTGGAGAAAGTTGACGAAGTGGACGAAGTGGAGCAAATGGAGGAAGTTGACGAAGTTGAGGAATTGGAGGAAGTGGACAATGTGGAGGAGGTGGACGATGTTGACGAAGTTGAGGAAGTGAAGGAAGTGGATGCACTAGAGGAAGTGGACGAAGTTGACTAAGTGGACGAAGTTGACGAAGCTGAGGAATTGGAAGGAGTGGACGACGTGGAGGAAGTGGACGAAGTTGACGAAGTTGAGGAAGTGAAGGAAGAAGAGGCAGTGAAGGAAGTGGAGGAAGTTGACGAAGTTGAGGAGTTAGAGGAAGTTGAGGAGTTAGAGGAAGTTGACGAAATGGATGCAGTTGCCGAAGTGTACGAAGTGGAGGAAGTGGAGGAAGTTGATGAAGTGGAGGAAGTGGACGAAGTTGAGGAATTGGAGAATGTGGACGACGTGGACGAAGTGGACGAAGTGGCAGAAGTGGACGAAGTTGACGAAGTTGAGGATGTGAAGGAAGTAGAGGCAGTGGAGGAAGTGGACGAAGAGGAAGAAGTTGACGAAGTTGACGAAGTGGACGAAGTTGACGAAGTTGAGGAACTAGAGGAAGCGGACGAAGTGGACGAAGTTGACGAAGTAGAGGAAGTGAAGGAAGTAGAGGCAGTGGAGGAAGTGGACGAAGTTGACAAAGTGGACGAAGTGTACGAACTAGAAGAAGTGGAAGAAGTGGAAGAAGTTGAAGAAGTGGACGAAGTTGACGAAGTAGACGAAGCTGACGAAGTGGACGAAGTGGACAAAGTGAACGAAGTAGACGAAGTGGACGAAGTGGACGAAGTGGAAGAAGTGGACGGTGTGGACGAAGAGGACGAAGTGGATGAAGTGGATGAAGTGGACGAAGTCGACGAAGCTGACCAACCGGGGAAATGGACGAAGTGGACGAAGTGGACGAAATGGACGAAGTTGACGAACTGGAAGAAGAAGAAGAACAAGAAGAAGAACAAGAAGAACAAAGAAGTAGTGGAAGAACAAGAAGAAGAAGTGGAAGAAGTGGACGAATTAGACGAACTGCAAGAAGTGGAAGAAGTGCACGGAGTTGACGACCTGGACGATGTTGACGAAGTGGGCGAAGTTGACGAAGTGGACAAAGTGGAGAAAGTGGAGGAAGTGGAGGAAGTTGACGAAGTTGAGGAATTGGAGGAAGTGGACGAAGTGGAGGAAGTGGACGATGTTGACGAAGTTGAGGAAGTGAAGGACGTAGAGGCATTGGAGGAAGTGGAGAAAGTGGAGAAAGTGGACGAAGTTGACGAAGTGGGCGAAGTGAACGAAGTAGACGAAGTGGACGAAGTGGACGAAGTGGACGAAGTGGAAGAAGTGGACGGTATGGACGAAGTGGACGAAGTGGATGAAGTGGACAAAGTGGATGAAGTCGACGAAGCTGACCAACTGGACGAAATGGACGAAGTGGACGAAATGGACGAAGTTGACGAACTGGAAGAAGAACAAGAACAAGAACAAGAACAAGAAGAACAAGAAGAACAAAGAAGTAGTGGAAGAACAAGAAGAAGAAGTGGAAGAAGTGGACGAAGTGGACGAACTAGACGAACTGCAAGAAGTGGAAGAAGTGCACGAAGTTGACGGTGTGGACGATGTTGACGAATTGGACGAAGTGGACGAAGTTGAAGAAGTGGACAAAGTGGAGAGGAAGTGGAGGAAGTGGAGGAAGTTGACGAAGTTGAGGAATTGGAGGAAGTGGACGAAGTGGAGGAAGTGGACGATGTTGACGAAGTTGAGGAAGTGATGGACGTAGAGGCATTGGAGGAAGTGGACGAAGTGGAGGAAGTGGAGAAAGTGGACGAAGTTGACGAAGTGGACGAAGTGAACAAAGTAGACGAAGTGGACCAATTGGAAGAAGTGGAGGGTATGGACGAAGTGGACGAAGTGGATGAAGTGGACGAAGTCGACGAAGCTGACCAACTGGACGAAATGGGCGAAGTGGACGAAATGGACGAAGTTGACGAACTGGAAGAAGAAGAAGAACAAGAACAAGAACAAGAAGAATAAGAAGAACAAGAAGAACAAAGAAGTAGTGGAAGAAGTGGAAGAAGTTCCCGAAGTTGACGACGTGGACGAAGTGGGAGAAGTGGACGAAGTTGACAAGGTGGCCGAAGTGGAC